>NW_027197570.1:0-58794 GCF_038502225.1 Cherax quadricarinatus
ACACACCTATTTTTACTTTCCTCTTAAAATGGGAGTGTTAATGTGACATGACATCAGTGAGTCCCTGGTGTTTGCCACTCTATTTGCTCTAACTGGCGCTCAGTTGAACTGGTGCTCCCACAAGGTACTAAGTGCTCCCAGATTTTTTTAATAGTGCACACACTGAGTGCACAGACCCATTCTTTCATGTCTAGGCGACTCAAGCCTATTGTGCCAAATTTGAAGGAATGAAAAATAAAAGGTTGATCTATATTTGTAGCGTTACGCGTGCAAACGTAGATCTACGTTTGGACAGTTTAAGGGTTAAAAGTTATTTTATATTTTATATATACAGCAGGGCCCTGCTTTACAGCGTTTCACCTTATGGCGTTCTGCTAATATGGCAATTTCAAATTAGGACCAAAACTTTCTATACGGCGAGCGGTCTTTCAAATGCAGCGAGTGCCACCCGGTTTGTTTACATTCTCCGTGAGCACATATCTCTATTACGTAATAATAATCACTCTTGGACACATTAGATGTCTTATTTTATGTAATAGACATTTTCATTAATCCATTTATGGTATTTTCTTCAAAATTATATGTGAAACACGTTACATAGTATATAAACATTTTATGTTTATATGCTGTGGAGGTGTAGTAGCCGGGAGGAGGGAAAACATTAAGAATCAACCTCAGCAACCACAAATAAGAGAATGCATATAAGTGAGCATACCTACACATAAAGAATGGAGGAACACTACAGCCAGCTTATTGGCCCATACAAGAAAAGTCTTTATCAAAACTACCCATATCCACGAACGTATTTGTCAAGCCTTTTACCGAAGCAACCCAAGAATTTGCTTCAGTACCTTAGGTACTAATCAGACCCAGACATTTTCACTTATATATTTGGCCAATCTTTATTAAAAACTAGTCTCTATTTCTCCCCCCCCACACACAACAGTCAAGAACCAGGTAATCAGCTCAAGTTTCAGGGAGGTATTCACAATGGAGAGACAGAGGTTTCCAGCAAACCGAGGTGGTAGGGTACACCAGCAAGTGCTGGACACACTGCACACAACCAAGGAGGAGGTGACGAAATTCTAGATGAACTATATATCTCGAAGGCGTTGGGGCCCAGATAATATCTCTCCATGGGGCCTGAGAGAGGGAGCATATGCACTGTGTGTGCCCCTTACAATAATTTTCAATATATCTAATGAAACAGTGCAACTGCCTGAGGTGTGGACGACAGCAAACGTAGTCTCGATTTTTAATAAAGGAAACAGACAGGCAGCACTAAACTACAGACCAGTGTCACTGACATGTATACTATGTAAAACTATGGAGAAGACTGTCAGGAGAAGAGTGGCTCAGCACCTAGAAAGGAATGGGCTCATACATGATATCCAGCAAGGCTTCAGGAAAAGGAAATCCTGCGTCACACACCTGGGTAGATGGCATCTTCCTGGATTCTAAGAAGGTTTTCGATACAGTACCACCCAAGACACTGGTTGAAAAGCTACAGGAGCAAGCAAGAATAACACAGATATTACTGCAATAGCCCAGGGAAGATTTGACAGAAGGAAACAACATGTGATGGACGTGGTGAGGTGTCAGAGTGGGCGCATATGTTGAGTGGAGCTCCTCAAGGCTCAGTCCCAGGTGCGGTGTTGTTTATAGTATATGAGTGACATGACAGAAGGGATGGATTCAGAGATATCCATGTACCCAGACGATGTGAAATTAATGAGAAGAATAGAAGCAGACGAGGATCAGGAATGCCTACAAGAAGATTTGGACAGGCTTCAAGCCTAGTCCGACAAATGGCTCCTGGAGTTTAACCATAACAAGTCCAAAGTCATGATGTTTGGGGAAGGGCAAAAAAGATCGCAGATGAAGTTCAGCCTATGAGGTCAAACGCTCCAAAACTCACTGAAGGAAAAGGATTTTGGGTTTAGCATCAAACCGAACACATCTCCTGAGGTGCACATCAACTAAACTGTTGCAGTATATGGGCGTTTTGTATGTCAGGCCAATATTGGAATATGCAACACCAGTTTGGGACCAACCCCTGGTCAAACACGTCAAGGAATTAGAGAAAGTGCAAAGTTTGCAACAAGACTAGTCCCGGAGCTAAGGAATATGCCATACGAGGAGAGGTTAAAGAGAAATCAACCTGACGACACTGGAGGACAGGAGGGATAGAGGGGACATGATAACGACATATAAAATACTGAGAGGAATTGACAGTGGACAGGGACAATGTTTCAGAGATGGGACACAGTAACAAGGGGTCACAATTGGAGATTAAAAACTCAAATGAGTCACAGAGACGTTAGGAAGTATTCATTCAGAGTTGTCAGGAAGTGATACAATCTGGTGAGTGATGTAGTGGAGGCAGGATCCATAGATAGCCTTAAGGAGAGGTATGACAAGACTCTTAAGCAGGGAAAGTGGACCTAGTAGCAACCAGAAACTGCGTCTCGACCCCTGCAACCACAAACGGGTGAGTACACACACATTATGAACTGGAAACATGGAGAACTAAATTATTTAGAGGTGGTGATGGAAAACCTCATGTCTCAAGAAGCCAGACACACAACTAGAAAGAGTGAAGGTGACGAATCAGTGAGGCTGGACCTTGTGTTCACCCTGAGTGACTCTGATGTAGGGGGTCTTCGAATATGAGAGACCTCTTTGTACTAGCGACCACATACTGCTTAGGTCTGATTATCTTGGTGAGGGATACGAAGTATGGAGGAGGGGACATACCTCACTTCACATAAGGAGCCTATGATGGAATGAAGCAATTTCTAAACAGGGTCATGGAAAAGTAAGTTAGAGGAAAATGCAATAAATGAAACGATTCAGTATGTAGTTAGAAAGTGTGAGGAGACAGAGGAGAAATTCATAGTAGGAAGTAGAAGAAGAAGTAAAAGCGAGAAGAGAGTGAGCCCATAGTCTTCCCAGAGGTGCTAAAAGTGAAGGAACGTGGGAGACATAGGACACAAAGAATTTCAGACAATAGGAACTCCCTTAAAAATTGGACTTTTCCAAAAAATCCTTCTACAGAGTGACGGGTAATTTTTCTTCATTGAAAATGATGTAATTTTTTTTTTGACGAACTCTAAGATACCTCACCTAACTTCACTCAAACTAACGTAATTTTTTAGCAATATTTTGTTTTAAATATTATATGTTAGTTTAATTTATTTAACATTACTTAAGAGAGTTATATATATATATAGTAGTAGTATAGTTTTCTACAGAGCGCCGTATCAAAGGGTGCCGCCTTTTCACACCTATGTGCTAATGACCTTGACCCCGCCCATGACCCCGCCCATGACCCCGCCCATGACCCCGCCCATGACCCCGCCCACGACCCCGCCCACGACCCCCGCCCACGACCCCCGCCCACGACCCCCACCTGCGCCCTCCACCCGCACCCTTCGCGCCCTACCGCGCCCCGCCGCGCCCTCGCGCCCGCACCGCGCCCGCGCCCTCGCGCCCGCGCCTTCTGCTGCGCCTTCTGCAGCGTCCTCCGGATCGCCCCCGCGCCCCGAATTTTTTTTCCGATTTTTTTTCGAATTTTTTTTGAAGTTCTTATGATCTCCTTGGATCAAATTTTTGAGGTTCCCCCTCCCACTTTCACCCCCATCCCAATTTTTTTTTCTCAGTATTACAAAAGTCTCCATCTCCTCGGATCAAGTTTTTTGGATTCCCCCCTATGGGGTTTCGAAATTCTTATGAACTCCTTGGATCAAGTTTTTGAGGTTCCCCCTCCCACTTTCACCCCCACCCCAAATTTTCTCGATAATACAAAGACTCTACTTCCTTGGATCAAGTTTTTGGATTGCCCCTCCCACTTTCACCCCCACCCCAAATTTTCTCGATAATACCATGACTCCATCTCCTTGGATCAAGTTTTTTGGATTCCCCCCTATGGGGTTTCGAAATTCTTATGATCTCCTCGAATCAAGTTTTTTTTTGGATTGCCCCTCCCACTTTCACCCCCACCCCAAATTTTTTTTCACTCGATAATACAAAGACTCCATCTCCTTGAATCAAGGTTTTTGGATTCTCCCCTATGGGGTTTTCTAATTTCTTGTGCTCTCCTCGGATCAAATTTTTGGATTACCCCTCCCACTTTCACCCCCCACCCCAAATTTTTTTCTCGATATTACCAAGACTCCATCTCCTTGGATCAAGGTTTTTGGATTCTCCCCTATGGGGTTTTGAATTTCTTTTGCTCTCCTTGGATCAAATTTTTGGGTACCCCTCCTTTCACCCCAAATTTTCTCGATAATACCAAGTCTCCAATTCCTCGGATCAAGCTTTTGGATTCCCCCCTCTGGGTATAAGCATTCAAATGGACTCCTCCTCCTATGAGGCATGCTGCTCTCTCTTACTACAGGTCTAAACATGTGTGACGTCAGTATCCTCTCATCAAGTCAAATGAACTAAGAAGGGTGTTTACTCGGCGGTCAGTGACGTCACACATACAAGCTGAATCTTGTCGACTTCCCCCTATGTCAGTGACGTCACGTGATGACCCCGCACACACAGGTTGAATCTTATCGACTTACCCCTACACATTTCATATACAACATAGGGAAAACATTTTCACTCTTAACCCAAATAATTTCACATTTTTTTCGTTAATACCCACATTTTCTTTACAAAATACAACACATGTCTAGACATTTTTCTCGTTTTAACTATTTCATCAGAAAAAGTCACCACAACACTAAACATCCACTTTTCGATAAATTCACTAGTCACAATTTTACATATTACGAAGTTAATACGCACACACACTTTACTTTGAACACCTTCAAAAACACCTTTGAACATTTCCAAACAACACTGAAACACTTCCAAAACATCATTTGAGTACTCCCAAATACACCACTGAATACTACTAAAACACCACTGAATACACTCAAAACACCACCAAAATCACCATAAACTAAGATCAACACCCACATCCCACAACACCCACAACCCACAACACCCACAACCCACATCACCCACACCCCACAATTTTTTCTCGTTTTAACTAATTTCATCAGAAAAAGTCACAACAACTACCCACTTATAACATCTTTTTTGGTATCTCTAGTTCGACAACAACACCCACAACCCACAACACCCACACCCCACAACACCCACAACCCACATCACCCACACCCCACAACACCCACAACCCACAATTTTTTCTCGTTTTAACTAATTTCATCAGAAAAAGTCACAACAACATCCCACTTATAACATCTTTTCGGTATCTCTAGTTCGACAACAACACCCACAACCCACAACACCCACATCCCACAACATCCACAACCCACATCCCAAAATTTTTTCTCGTTTTAACTAATTTCAACAGAAAAAGTCACAACAACAACCCACAACTTATAACCACTTTTTCAGCATCTCTAGTTCGACAACAACACCCACAACCCACATCACTCACAACCCACAACACCCACAACAACAACCCACTTATAACATCTTTTTGGGTATCTCTAGTTCGACAACAATACCCACAACCCACAACACCCACAACACACAACACCCACAACCCACAATTTTTTCTCGTTTTAACTAATTTCATCAGAAAAAGTCACAACAACAACCCACAACTTATAACCACTTTTTCAGCATCTCTAGTTCGACATCACCTACAACCCACAACACCCACATCCCACAACACCCACAACCCACATCACCCACATCCCACAATTTTTTTTTCTCGTTTTAACTAATTTCATCAGAAAAAGTCACATCAACAACCCACAACTTATAACCACTTTTTTGGTATCTCTAGTTCGACTACATTACCCTCAACCCTCATCACTTACCAATTTATTCACAATTTATTCGATACAAATTTGTCCCCTTCTTTTTACTGAATCTTAAATGTAATACACATTCCTCCCTTCATTACTAAAATTCTAATAAAATCTTCTCCATACCCATCTCCTTGTATCCACATAAATTGATATTATACTCACAACAACTAATCTCACCACCCAACTACTGCGACATGTTTCAACACCCTCCATTCTTTTCCAATATATCATAACTTTTCAATTCTATAATTTCTTTTTAAAATATTCACACATTACCTTTATTTTCAGTAAAATCCCCCCCATATTTCATTAAATTTCTAATACAACCCTCCCCATACCCCTCTCCATCTCACCCACATTTCTTCACATCCACTCACCCATCTCCCAACACACCTCTTCTGAACACACACAAAAATCACATTTCACATCCACAAATGCATCTCATCACCCATCTCAAATCCACTAAAATCACTGTAACCAAGATATTCACAAAACTCTATGACCACCTAACACACACACACACACACACACACACACACACACACACACACACACACACACACACACACACACACACACACACACACACACACACACACACACACACACACACACACACACACACACACACACACACCTCACTTTACTTTGAACACCTTCAAAACACTCTCATACATCATTTGAGACCACCTTTTCTCAATATCTCTTAAGAAATATTCTCTCATCCACAACCTTTATCATCTCACTACAGAACAACCCCAAGATTACTTCGAACACTCTCATAAATCATTTGAATACTCACATAAACACCTTTAAACATTTCCAAACAACACTGAAGCACTTCCAAAATAACATTTTTAATACTCCCAAATAAGATTTATCATATCTAATTTATCTACACTTACACATTTCATTAACTGAAATTACAACTCATCCACCATACTACTCCCTCAGTCTCCAGAGTTTACAACATTATCACAAAAACTAACTCATACATTTATGACATGAGACATTTTACCAAAACTAACACAAACACACCTACACACACCACACTTTACTTAGTACAACACAAAAAAACATCAATTACCTTTGATTACTCCAAAAACATCTTTTGAACACATTCAAAAACATCATCAAACTCTTTTGAATACTCCCAAAACACCACTGAATACTACCAAAACAGCACCGAATACTGCCCAAACAACACTAAAAATCACCAGAAACTAAGACCAACACCACCAACTAACACCCATTTTATAGAAATCCCCTCAAATCACTATAACCAAGACGATCCCACTCACCTCAAAACCGCTAAGATCGCAGAAAACACTCATTTTTATAAATATTCACACAAAAAAATCACAATCACCAACTCCATACAATATCTAATACACTCCTCTCACTACCACCAACACATACCAGCACAGATAGGGATACCTCCCATGACATCACACTCCATCCTGCGTTTACTTGGCGATCAGCGACGTCACACCCCTTCATTTAACTTTACGAGAGGAAGTTACTTGTTTCAACCTGTTATATCTCCAATGTCTAAGATCACCACAATCAAGCCGTTTACCAAATTCTATAACCCCTCCACTAAGATCACACATTTTTGTACACATTCTCTTAAAACATCATCATAACGAAGATCACTAAAACTATCTATACTTTTACTAAGATCACCTAACATTTTATCTTCTCTAACTCACCCACCAATTTACATTCTCATTCACACTTACACATTTCATTAACCGAAATTACATCTCATCCACCAAACTCCTCCCTCATTCTCCAGACTTTACAACATTAGCACAAAAAAAAACTAACTCATACACTTATGACATGAGACATTACCATAACTAACACACTGACTAACTTTGAACCAACTCTGAACATCACCAAAACACCACTGATCATCTTCAAAAAATACTCTGCACATCATTTGAACACCTTCAAAAAACACCATCAAACACCTCCGAATACTCCCAAAACACTACTGATTACTACCAAATCACCACTGTATACTACCAAAACACCGGCAAAATCACCAGAATCTAAGTTTAGCATCACCAGCTAACATCCATTTTATAGAAATTCCCTCAAATCACTATAACCAAGAACTCCCTCCCCATGGGCGCAAAAAAAAAGAAAAACTTGAACACAAACCTAATACGCAAACACTTAGTACATGATCACCATCAACTGAAAACATATCTTGTACACACATAAATCTAAGACAACCACCAACAACAATCACCCATGTTCACTTACCTCAAAAATCACTAATATCACAAAAAACACTTATTTTTTATTAACATTCACACACAAAAAAATCATATTTGACAATATCTAAGCGCACTCACCTCACTACCACCAACACACGATATCACACCTCACAGGACCGGCGAGGTCACCTCCAGTGACATCACACTCCCATCTGTATTTACTTGGTGGTTAGTAACATCACACCCCACTTTACTTCATTTAATTTAACGAGAGGAAGTTACTTGTTTCAACCTGTTATATCTCCAATATCTAAGAACACTATAACCAAGACGATTACCAGATTTTATGACTCCATCACTAATATCACAGAAAACACACCAGTTCCATATCATGTTTACCATCATCTATCAACACTCATCACCAAGATCACCAAAAATCTAAGATCATGCATCTCAAAACTACTATGATCACTGAAAACACTTATTTTTTAAACATTCACACAAAAATAAGACATACACAAAAATACCACGACACTTCCACCAACATCTATAACATAACATGAGCACTATAACATATCACCATCACATAAAAAAAAATACACAGACACCCACTCTCACGAGCTTTTAAATCTGTGCAAAAAACCAGAGTGCTAAAATATGGCAGAATATGACCTTCACCTGGTGGAAAATTAGACTTTATTGATGACGTTTCGCCCACACAGGTAAAGGAAGATGTTCAGTGGTTTCTTTTTGTTATATATATTTTCCTTGTGGTTTCGTTTGCGCATATCTGAGATGAACTCTCACTCACTTCACCTTCAAGACGACACGTTCACTCAGTCACTCCACC
Source organism: Cherax quadricarinatus (assembly GCF_038502225.1). Lineage (NCBI taxonomy): Eukaryota > Metazoa > Arthropoda > Malacostraca > Decapoda > Parastacidae > Cherax > Cherax quadricarinatus. The sequence goes on from NW_027197570.1 coordinate 8,916, forward strand.
TCCAAGACAGCACTTTCACTCAGTGACTCCACCTTCAAGACGACACTTTCACTCAGTGACTCCACCTTCAAGACGACACTTTCACTCACTCACTTCACCTTCAAGACGACACGTTCACTCAGTCACTCCACCTCCAAGACGACACTTTCACTCACTTCACCTTCAAGACGACACTTTCACTCACTCACTTCACCTTCAAGACGACACGTTCACTCACTCCACCTTCAAGACGACACTTTTTCACTTCACCTCCAAGACAGCACTTTCACTCACTCCACCTTCAAGACGACACTTTCACTCACTTCACCTTCAAGACGACACTTTCACTCACTCACTTCACCTTCAAGACGACACTTTCACTCACTTCACCTTCAAGACGACACGTTCACTCATTCACTCCACCTCCAAGACGACACTTTCACTCACTCCACCTTCAAGACGACACTTTCACTCACTCCACCTTCAAGACGACACTTTCACTCACTTCACCTTCAAGACGACACTTTCACTCACTCCACCTTCAAGACGACACTTTCACTCACTCACTTCACCTTCAAGACGACACTTTCACTCACTCCACCTTCAAGACGACACTTTCACTCACTCACTTCACCTTCAAGACGACACTTTCACTCACTTCACCTCCAAGACGACACTTTAACTCACTTCACCTTCAAGACGACACTTTCATTCACTCCACCTCCAAGACGACACTTTCACTCACTCCACCTTCAAGACGACACTTTCATTCACTCCACCTTCAAGACGACACTTTCACTCAGTCCACCTTCAAGACGACACTTTCACTCACTCCACCTTCAAGACGACACTTTCACTCACTCCACCTTCAAGACGACACTTTCACTCACTCCACCTTCAAGACGACACTTTCACTCACTCCACCTTCAAGACGACACTTTCACTCAGTCACTCAACCAGCAATACGAAATTAATTTTATATTTGTTCTGGGACTCAAGAAATAACACCTGATCTTTAAAAAAATGGGAATTTTATACAGTTTTTTTTATCATTTGGAAGGAGAGAGAGAGGTAGAGAGAGAAAGAGAGAAAGAGAGAGAATTTTTTAATGAACTGATGTAGGTAACAGCTCTTAGCTTGTAAATAAATTTAGGAACACTAAACCTGTGTAAAAGAGAACGAGCGAGATAGAGAGAGAGATAGAGACAGAGAGAGAGAGAGAAAGAGAGCAAATGCTCGCTGACATGGCAAGGGAACATTTTTCCAGCAGCAGTTACTGAAAGATACACAGTTGTTCCGCCTGACTCTCAGCAGAAAAAAAAAGTGAATTCGTTAGTGTGGGATAGTGGGTGCCTGGGAGCGTGTTAATGGGAATGTGTAGGTGGGTGTGGGTGCCAGAGAGTGAGGGGCCTAAAAGTGCCAGAGTGTGAGGGGTCTGGAAGTGTCGGAATGTGTTAGTGTCAGTGTTGGAATGGGAGTGTGGAAGTGTGATGGGTATGGATGTGCTGTGCGAGTGGGTGTGGGTGCGTAGGAGTGTGGAAGAGCGATAGTTTGTGTATGCGGGAATGTGAAAGAAGGAAAGTTTGTGTGTGTGGGAGTTTGGGAGGGCGAGAGCGAGGAAGTTTGGGAGTGGGGAAGTTTGAGAGTGGGGAAGTGTAAGAGTTTAAGCACTGGAGGGTAGTATGGTGGTGTGGAGGGTGGTAGGGTGTGTGGAGGGTGGGACTGAGGGTGTGTGGAGGGTGATAGGGTGGTGTGGAGGGAGGGAATGAGGGCGTATGGGCAAGTGGAAGGATGTAAGAACATCAGGGATAGTGAGAGTAGCGGGAATGGGTAGGGAATATAAGGGACAGGCAGACACCAGAAGACTACAGTCGAGACCAAGACTTCCTGCGAGGACCACTCGTATTTACTCCTATCTCGATTGTAAGCTATCTTTCCTTATTTAGATAGTAACAGCCTGGATAGTTAAGCAAAAGACCCTCTCCCCACCCTCCTCTCCCTTCGGCCACTGGCGGCATTAAACGGAGAATATTCCCAATTAATTTTAAATACGAGCCTGGAATTTATATGAAAGACGGAAGTCGATGGAAAACACACATGACTATAGTGTTACTGCAACTAATCCTGCTGTCCCACTGTCACTGAGTTGGGTATACCACTAGTTCCACCACTAGAATCAACTAATTCATTTCATAAACCTTGAGCTGCGGGCCTCGAATGTAAATTCAGAGTTTTCACTAGGATGCCAGTGGCCACAGCCGATAGAATTCGGTTTCAAAATATATACACACTTGGTTCATAAGACTTAATTTGTTTTGCCACTTGTACAGAGCCACAGTGTTTATAATAATATAATACCTTTTATTACTACAAATACATGTACAAGGTATACAGGTCCAGCTGACATCAGTAACGGACTACTGTATATAAAGTCGCTTGTTATGCTCTCAGAGCATACCGTTTCATACCGTGTTTCGTGTAACTGTATCTTACTATACAGCAAATAGAATTTCATACTTGACAATGTTGACCTTGCTCGGTTTCTTAAATGTTGGTATGAAGTTATCTCATTACCTGCATTTTCTCAGTAAGATCACGTGAAGTGATTGAAGTATTTCTTTGTGCATAATAAATAGTACGAGGTTTTTCCTTCTTCTCTATGCCCTCCCAAGCTAATGTTTTTTTTTTTTTTTTTTTTTTTTTTTACAAAATTAGAGAACCAGAACTGGCTAACATATTCAACATGAGGATATTGAGAACATTCTTATATATTAATATTATTTAAGCAGCTTTTATACTATATATTTCTGATTTGAAATAAAAAAATAAACTTAGTTTCAGTAAGCCATTACTTAGAATATTTCAGATGATGTCTTACGACTGTTTTAAAGACTCTTATTCTCCGGCAATGGCTTTCCATTTCGGTTATACCGTAATCATATTTTACATCATTATATCCTTGCACTTATCCACATTGAAATTCATGCCCCCACTCCTCTGACCACTGGGACAAGTTATCCAGGTTAGGAGAGAAAGAGAGAGAGAGAGTGAGAGAGAAGGAGAGGGCGAGAGGGAGGGAGGGAGGGGGACAGAGAGAGAGAGGGGGGAGAGAGGAGGAAAGAGAGGAGGAGAGAGACAGGAGGGGAAGGAGATGGGAAGTTGAGGGAGACAGAGGGGGGGGAGACAGAGAGATGGGGGATGGAAAGAAAAATATAGGTAAGAGGAGGGAACAGGAAGAGAAAGCGAAAGATGGATAGAAAGAGGTGAAAGTGAAAGGTGATGGAAGGAAATGTAAGCAGAGACCATGAGAGACGTAAGGGAGGAGGAAAGAAGCAATAATCTCCACTTCTCACAGCTTCACGAACAGCTACAAAACAGTTATTATACTGCAAGACGGGAAGCCATCTCCAGTTTCACTTTGCCTGTGTGTTTTTCTTCCTTCAAGGAGGGAGACACGCCGGTAAAGAGCTATTCTTCCCTTTTCCAGATTAACCATGATTGTCTTCCCGGACAAAACACTCTGTATAAAAATTCCAGTTTTAAAGAATCTCCTTGAATATAACATTTATGTACCGTCAAGGTGATCACACCATAATCAGTCATTCATACCTCACCTGGCTAACATGTGCAACACTTGGCAACAAAACATATATGTAAGAACAAAAAAGGCACAATACTGTGCGTGCAACAATACACAAATAACCCGAACATAGAGAGAAGCTTATGATGACGTTTCTGTCAGACTTGGACCACTTACAAGTCGGACCGAAACATCATCATACACTTCTCTGGCCTATATGTGGGTTATGTAGGTAAGAAATTAAGTATACGAAGGGAAATCCCTCGTTGCAGATGCTTCTATCTTCATCCTATAACCAATATGAATGTTGTTTAACATGATTATACAAAGACAACACATTAATATTAATGAATTTTCTCTGTACATGTCGACTTCCAACTGAGGTTCTTTTCAGACAAAGGTCAAAATATGAACAGAAAAATAATTTATGTTTTCTTTGCTCTACATGCTGGGATTCTTTAAACATTGATAAATGTGTGTATTGCATCTGATAGTTACCACAATATATACGAATAAAAATATTCTTAGTCTCAGTATGATTACTACAGCTAGTAAGACAATGATGCAGTTGCTCTTGCAACCGAAAGTATTTCTGAGCAAGCGTATGAATCCATATGATAGTGTTGACTTCAGTATTGCTTTTATGACCCAGAAAGTATTTGTAATATATGTGACTGGGAAGGTACATCAAATAACAGTGCATAAACCAAATCCAAAGAAGAGTACTGTGTCTCAGAGGCAGGTGTGCTACGGACGAGCAAGTACACACATTCGTGTGTCAGAGACTAACTGGAACAGCATTACACTAGCAAGTACATAGACTGTTTTCCTACTGGAGAACACCGAACTCAATGAGAACTACTTGGCCAAGGTTAAAACCGTGCTGGGGCTATAATCACATGTTAGCATAACACGCTTCGCCTATTCATTCACGTCAATCAAAATCTGAAGGCAAGACGAGAGTTACCAGAACGTACAATAGAACAGAGGCGTGACATGATCCTGAGAATCACAGGCAGACTTCAGCATAAAAACTCGTTTGATTTAAAGGTCAGCTTCTCCAATAATCAGTCTCACAAAAAGATACATACTGTTGGTTGAATTTAGTGGGTTTCAGAGAGGCACAATCTGAACTCGAGGAAGAGACAAACTTCAGATATACTAAACTAACATAAATAATAAAGGTCTTGAATTAAAATTGGAGAATGGAAACCGCTGTTTCCTTCTCAGATGATAATGATACAATTAGTAAACAACCACGACAGATAACAGTGATACAACTAGATAATAACCACGACAGTTAACATAGTGATACTACCAGATAATTACAAGGACAGTTTATAGTGATAGAATCAGATAATAACCACGACAGTTAATATAGTGACACAACCAGCTAATAACCAGGACGGTTAAGAGCCACTTAGGCTAAATGTCACTATAGCATAAGCATGAATATAAGGAATTAAGGCATGCCTTAAGCATGACTGTATATATGTATACGCAGTAGACCCTTAAACAACGTCTCGTTTCATGTTAGAAGAAAATGAATCAGCTGTGTAGGAACTGCCACTCAGTGACCTAAATTAAAATGTTTCTACACCAGAATGCACGAGAAGATCGTCACGCTAAGCAGACTGATTAATATCCTGGTATTATCTTTAAAAACTTTGCCTCATGATTCTGGCAGAACCTCTGCCACGCGAACTGGCTCCTAGTCCCTCCACACCATCTACAGGATCTCAGCATGATAAAGAGGATCGAGGGAGTCAGGAACTTTTGAGGCTGCAGGATAGAGCACACCCCGTCAGCTGTAAGTTAAGGAGTCGCCTTCACATCAGGGAGAGACGCTGTCCGTATCTCAATTCAACTTCACTTTCTGCACAAGGAAGAAAATCAGCAGCAGCGATAGTAGTAGTTCCTCTTCCTGTGAATTTGGTTATGGTTGGTCAGTGGGGTTCAAGACCTATTGACTACATGAAGGTAACCCTTTCACCACCAAAGAAACATTCTCTAAATATTCAGCATATATACCCTGTCAGGGTATATAAGCTGTGTTGTTTGTGGTGAGCAACAAGTAGGTCTGCGTGAAGCTATGAAAATTCGATGTGGAGTTAAGTTATTCGAAACATCAACTCCAGCCTTAATTCGCTAAACATGTATAATCAAACAACATATATCACTGAAGGTTTATATAAACCCAGGATATCTCAATATATATATATATATATATATATATATATATATATATATATATATATATATATATATATATATATATATATATATATATATATATATATATATATAATATATAGATCTACATATATATATTATATATATATAGATATATATATATATATTATATATATATAGATCTATATATATATATTATATATATATATAGATCTATATATATATATATATATATATATATATATATATATATATATATATATATATATGTATATAGGATGGGGTCCACCTCTGGTGTAAATTGTGGGACCCATAGCCTAGGAGAAGTGGATAAAAAGGCTTCAAGGAAGAATATTTGGATTTCTTCCTGAAGCCATTTGAATATTCCACTTCCCCTACCACCCCATCTTTTAAACTATTTTTTTTACCAATAGGAATATTTTATTACATAATATGGTACAGAAGATTTAAGAGATACATTGTTGATATAAAGGTGGCATATACGGTACATGTTGTTACGTGTGTATCACCGATTATAAGGCGAAAATCTCATCCAGCTCCTCAGAGCTGGGGCGTGTGCCCAAAATGCAGCATGCATTACCCCTTTGAACAGCTGCACTGAGCCGCTGGAACAGAAAACTAGCTGCCCTGGGATCCCTAGTTACCCTGATGAGTCTTTTTCCCAGCTCCTTAAGGAAATTAGATGCACTCTTTCCCCATGAGGCAAGGGTCTCTGAGCCTATGGGAACAAACATATAATGATGGGCAAGTTCTCCATATTTTCTAGACTTTTGGGACTCCCTAAAGCTGGCAGCTGCCCCTCCTTCCTCCCTGGTGTATTGGAGATAGGTATCAGCCAAGGTAGATGCACATGTATAGTCCCACACCACCTGCTTCCCATCTGTCCAGGCTTGAAGGGTGATACCATCTGGACGCTTCTGGCTGCCGTCAGATCTGCATAGTTGCGGTGGCTCCCTTACTGCTGGGCATCCAGCTGTTGTGAGGCTCCTCTTGATAATGTTATTAACCTCCTCATGTCTTGCAATCTTTCCCTCGGATTTACGGCACACAAGACCATGGTACCCGAATCGGTCTGCTGCTTCACTGCCACAAATACACCTGTGTTCGGCGAGAATAGGGGCGGCAAGTCGAAGGGCAACACCGATGCGGATGGTCTGTGGGTCGAGGCGTGTGCCAAGGCTGGAGTTGGGAACAGCCAACAGAAAGTCCCCAGCAGGCGGGCTCTATCCTTCCCTGACACACTCTGAAGCATCGTTGAGGCTATATTTTTCACTATTGGACCATCCCAGTGCGATTGTTTGTAGTTGTTGGGGGGAGCAGGTCTGGTTTCTGAGCCCGTTAGATTATCCCAGATCATTGCTCCGTCAATGAATTTTTGGTCCTGGGCTCCAATCTTGTCCCTAAGATGTTCAGGGAGAATCGCTGCTACAAGCTCTCTGGATGCAATACACGAGGACAGAAAAGCAGGTAACGCAATCTGTGATGACTTGCGGACACCAATGCCTCCTAGTCTAACTGGAAGTGTAGCTTGGTTCCACTGCCCGTCTTCTAGAGTAAGGTTAAGTACTTTCGTAAAAATCTGCCTCAGAATACTGTCATATTCGTGCAGTATAGGGTTATCATATGAAGGTGCACATCTTAGGAAATATGTCAACCTGGGCAGACTCAAGCACTTTGTGAGAAGGTACAAGGCATCGTGGGTGTCCAGATTGCCTATTCGTTGTTCCATTCTTAACTCTTCCAATTTCTTCCTGAGAATTGTGTCAATGGCATTGCTTCCCAGAGGTGCTCCTAGCAAGACACTATTTGTGGGGGCAATGACTGCTGCTCCTGGTAGTTTTGATCTCACTGCATTTATCACTTGTTGACTGACTGAGATGATTTCACATTTGGATGGATTCAGGATGAGACCCATTTCCTGTCCCCGTGTCATTACCTGTGTAAGGTCATGTAGGAGGGACTCTTTTGTACCTGCTAGTGTTCCATTATCTAGGAACCAGATGTTTAGCTCGCTGGTCAGTCTGACTGTGATTTCCCTAACTGCAATACAGAAGAGAAATGGTGCAAGAGGATCTCCTTGTTGGACACCCTCCGATGATGTGATTTCATGCTCTCCAAAGAGAAGCATTGATTCCTTGCTATACCCAGCTGAAACAAAAGGGAAGAGACCATGGAAATGTTCTTGTACTGCTGCTAATACCACGTCTCTTTTCAGGAGATTGAACGCATTCTTGAAATCTAATTTTACCACTGCATTGTCCTCAGGCAGGTTGTTGATATATGCCCTTGTTGCATGAACCGCTGCTTCACTTCCTTGAGAGACCCCAAAGCCAAGCTGGTTTGGTTGAAGCATCATGGCTGCCTGTGCACGAATACTTCGGACAGTAGCTTTGGATACGAGGCGGCGTAACGTGTTGCCTACTGCAATTGGCCGAATTCCTCCATCCTTCTTTTTAAGTGCACAAAGTGTTGCACCAAAAAAGAAAGGTCTAATTTCATCAGGAATCAGACCAGCCAAGGAATTGTTGACGAACCTTGTGATCTCTGAAAGCAGTGTCTCTGCAATTTCCCCAATAACTGGATTAACCATTTCCTTTAAATGCTGTGGCCTTATTCCAGTGTAACCCCCAGCAGAGCCAGATGGGAACGACATTATTGCTTTGTAAATGTCTGAGTCTTCCACAATCAATGGTTCCATAGTGGGGACAGAGGTGTTGGAACTGTTGGTGCCACTGGTTTCCCTGGCAGGGTGCTTTCCTCTAAGTGCTTCAGCCGTGTCAGCATCCCTGGGAGCAACTGTATCTTCACTGGTAATAATTCTGATTGCCCCCACTGTGTTGCCCTCTTCAATTTTCTTGCTCACCTGGACTCTGACTTTTTCACTGTCAGTAGAGTGAGTGGGAGTTCTGCCTCTCCCTTTTTTGTGTTGACGGGGAAGGTGAATGAGGTTATCAACTCTAGGAAAATCTCTTAAGGATTTAATTATCATTGAGGCTAGCCTCTTTCCCCTTCTTTCCGGCACAGCTAAGCAGACATTGCCAAAAAGTAGCAAGTTGTGCCATGCCTTGATGGTTGGTGGAGCATTTAAGATAGTGGAACCATCGTTTACTTTTTTCAGGAGGTCTGTAAGTTTCCCAGCTGCGTGTGGACGGGCTGCTTTGGGAATATGTATGAGTGTCCTCGTACCTGTTGCTTTAATTGCTTCCAAGAGATTGTCTGATGAGATAAAATCTGTTGGAGTAGGTTCAGGTGCCTGAGGTGGCTCTGGATCATCACTTTCCACAGGAGGACATCCTGAACCAGGGCAACTACCGTGTTTGCGGAGGAAACCATTAGAGTTGAGACAACGAAGCTGTAAGCATGACCGACACTTGCCTCTCCTAGTATTGCCAGCCGTGCCATTTCCCTGGCTGCTTGCTTCCTCCTGGTTGGCATCCATCTTCTGTATATATATATATATATATATATATATATATATATATATATATATATATATATATATATATATATATATATATATATATATATATATATATATATATATATATATATATATATATATATATGAGTTGTATACAGTACAGACAATTAATGAGTATCATACGAGTGAAACTCTAGAGATCTTTATTGACAAATCATTTCACCTACACTGCAGGCATCATCAGTCAAATACAGGAATGTAAATAAATGGTTCAGAGAACCGAGAAGTTGATAAATTTGACACGTGTGCAACTCTTGGGTATCTTAACTGTAGAAGCGTTTGGCCACACAGTGGCTTCAGTCTAATGCAAAGAAGAACGATGAAAACCAGAAGGAGTTTGGGGTACTCAGTCCCACAGCCTAAAGTCTATGTGATTAGTCCATCAATTTTGAAAAGAACATAGCATATAAACCCCATTCATAGCGCACATGCTGTATTCTTTCAAGATTAATGGACTAATTACATTAACTCCAGGCTGAGGGACAGATTACCTCTAACTCCTGATTTTCACCATTCATCTTCATACTGGACTCATAAAACACAGGTGTCTAATTTATCGAATACGTATATGAATATCAATCCCGGAGGCAGTAAATGAAGTGGACACACAGTCTGAGGTAATCAGTCCCCACAAAAATGATGGAAAATAATCAGTCTCTTAACCTAAAGCAAATGGAAAATGAGGTGTGACATCTTGGAGATGAGGTCACATGTGAACTATGCCCAATAGTGGAAATAGGCAATGTTAAATAGCTCTCAGTAATAGATATGTTGATGACATCCCCTGTCCCATGACACTATAGTGTTGCAACGTCACACAGGTATTATGCAAATGGCAAACAATACCGACAAGTTAGTCTGTAGGATTCGTGCGCAACACTGTGTATCATTAATGTGTAAGATTCTTGTGTAATACCAGGTATCGTTAATGTGTAAGATTCGTGTGCAATATTATGTATCATTAATGTGTGAGATTCGTGTGCAACACTAGGTATCGTTAATGTGTAAAATTCGTGTGCAACACTAGGTATCGTTTATGTGTAAGATTCGTGTGCAGCACTAGGTATCGTTAATGTGTAAGATTCGTGTGCAATGCTAGATATCGTTAATGTGTAAGATTCGTGTGCAACACTAGGTATCGTTAATGTGTAAGATTCGTGTGCAACACTAGGTATCGTTAATGTGTAAGATTCGTGTGCAACACTAAGTATCGTTAATGTGTAAGATTCGTGTGCAACACTAAGTATCGTTAATGTGTAAGATTCGTGTGCAACACTAAGTATCGTTAATGTTTAAAATTCGTGTGCAACACTAGGTATCGTTTATGTGTAAGATTCGTGTGCAGCACTAGGTATCGTTAATGTGTAAGATTCGTGTGCAATACTAGGTATCGTTATAATGTAAGATTCGTGTGCAACACTAGGTATCGCAGCACTAGGTATCGTTATAATGTAAGATTCGTGTGCAACACTAGGTATCGTTAATGTGTAAGATTCGTGTGCAACACTAGGTATCGTTAATGTGTAAGATTCGTGTGCAACACTAGGTATCGTTATAATGTAAGATTCGTGTGCAACACTAGGTATCGTTATTGATAAAACGTTTCGCATTTGCTGGGGAAGCGGGAGTTCCATGAAACCTGCAGAGCAGGCGAAACGTTTCGTCAATAAAAATGCGTAGTGTTGCACACGTGTCTTCATCATCACCCCCACAATCCAAACGTAATAACAGACATACGTAAAAACACATGTGAATTGTATCCAGTGTGATATCATCATCCAGGCCACGAATGATGAGAAAATACTTATAAAAATTCACTCAAATATATGTATACAGGAATCTATGCAATAAGGAGTGTATATAGAAATTATGGACGATGACTATACACATTTCATAATTCCTTAATAACAGCTTCGAAATGATTTTGGATATTTCTTTTGGATAAATATAAGTTTGATCATCTGTTCTTCATATTTAGGGTTCCCCGGATACTTGTAAATTGAAAGAAGAGAGGAAAAAGGGGAGAACAGTAGGGGCAACTCAATGAAAAGGGAAAAGCAGTGAAATGGAGAACGAAGAACGGGTTAGTAAGAGACGCTTAATCAAGAGTTCACAGTTGAGGGTGACAAAGTAACGTATATAGGATTACAGTGAAAGCTCCGTGTTCGCTACGTCTTTATTTGCTATCGTTAGGTTCAGAATGATTTTTGCGTAATTATTGCATACACATATTTTCGCTTGCTTTATTCGGCAAGAAGAGCGTTGCTATTTAAGCCAAAATCGCAAGTTTTACCTATTCGGCACGACATATATCTCGGCAGGGATCACACGTGAAAAATTCAGGTCTTAGCGCAGTGCAGGAATATCTTAATGTGCCCTGCCCTTTATTGAAGCTTAATGCACGAACCATAAATAAAAAATACCCCCCACCCAAAAAAAAATCTTAAAAATGTGCTAACTGGATTGCCCAGCGCTCAAATTTCAATTCCGTTTTTTTTTTTTTTTTTTTTAATATTTCTCATGAATGTCAATATTAACAGGATTAAATCGATGTTAAAAGAGGTAGATCCAGACGCCCAAATGAAAAAAAAAACAATCATTTGTTTTTTCCTGATACTAATATAAAAATTTTGCTTACGGAAACTTAAACCTGAAACATTAACCTAGAACGTTGTCTTACCAAAGACAATGTTCACACAATGGCTGTCGATTATGAACCACAGTAAACATGTCTTACTGAAGACAATGTTCACACAATGGCTGTCGATTATGAACCACAGTAAACATGTCTTACTGAAGACAATGTTCACACAATGGCTGTCGATTATGAACCACAGTAAACAAGTGGCTGTCGATTATGAACCACACATGTTCACACAATGGCTGTCGATTATGAACCACAGTAAACATGTCTTACTGAAGACAATGTTCACACAATGGCTGTCGATTATGAACCACAGTAAACATGTCTTACTGAAGACAATGTTCACACAATGGCTGTCGATTATGAACCACAGTAAACATGTCTTACTGAAGACAATGTTCACACAATGGCTGTCAACTATGAACTACAGTAATTTTTTTAAAAGAAAAACTTCTACCCAATTTTAATGAACCACTAATTTATATTGGCAAAGTAATTACCTCAACCAAATAATGCGCTTCGTTCAGGGCCTTGTTATTATGCAATAATTGTTCTCACCATAATTAGTTTTTGTAATACGGATACTTTAACCCCCTTCCCTTAGCTGTACGGTTTAGCGTATGTATGAGTTATTTTGAAACACACGTACTTAATCAGAGTAAAGTTACGTACTTATCCTGATCAAAGCTACGTATTTGCCCAGAGAAAAGTTACGTACTTACCCTGATCAAAGCTACATATTTATCCAGATTAAAGTTACGTATATACCCACATAAAAGCTGCGTACTTACCCAGATTAAAGCTGCATACTTACCCAAATTAAAGCTACGTACTTACCCAGATTAAAGCTGCATACTTACCCAAATTAAAGCTACGTACTTACCCAGATTAAAGCCACGTACTGAAAGCTACACATATCCAGAGTAAAGCACTGGCTCAGGTTAGTTAGCGAAATTTCTACCATTTGCAAAGAGAAATGGAACTTTTTAAAGCTGAATGCCTAATAGACGGAAATAAATGAAATATTCCTGCATTTTTTTGCATATCAAAATTATTAAGTATTCAGCAAATTACTGGAAACATTTCGGTCACCATTCACAAAAAAAAATAATAAAAAAAGTGTGGTTTTACGGCCATTTTCTCGGAGCACTTATTAGCTTACCATAATAATTTAATCTGAAAATTAAAATAGCTACTAGCGTTTTTCTAAAGTTTGACATTTACTAGAAGAGTCAATTAGTTGAGAGGTGAATGAAAAAGACACTTAAGACAGCACAAGAAGTTATTATACATTTGCTCAAGATCTTTTATCAAGTTGTTTGCTTGGTGAAGCTATTTTTATTGAACAAAACGTTATAATAAAGTTAAGCGTTGCCTCGTTGCTTTTTCACTTCTGGTTTAATCGGGTGAGAGTAATACACATACAGCTGTGATTCCCTCCCTCCATGCAAAAGGTCAGTAGCTCAACATTTTTGGTGTATCAACTGGTCAGTTTCCAGAGATTGTATCTACCTAATGAGGTGCTCAGCCTCGCACACTACAATCCTACAAAATACATCCATATTTTGGTGTTAACACTAGTATGGCATCAGTATGATGACTATTTGCTGGTTCGTGAGACAGGATATGGATCACCTGACATATTGATTCATACACTGAGTCTAGAGGGAAGACTGATGATGTGACAACATTGTGATGAGATATAGTAGGTGACCACTTTCCTGTTCATACAACGTATGATAAGAGAGAACTTCCTACAGTAGGTCATGAGCAGATGACGTTCATGCATACTCCTCTGTTTTCTTGCTCGAATTAGGAAGACAGTATTTTTTAAATAATTTATGCCTAACCTCGTGAGCAAGCAATAATTTCATGATGTGAAAACCAAATGTTCTAATAATTCCTTGTCAGGTTTTTCAGGAATTACCTGGGAATTCAACGCAAGCAGCACTCAGTAGCTTCCTTGATACTAAACGGTCCAGTTTCATTCGAAAGAATTCACTATTGCTTTCGTCTTTGTGGCTAAAGAAATGATTCCCAACCAGGGCGTCGTCCATATCGGTCAGTGGAAGCGGAAGTAACTTAGAGCCTTACATACATGCACAAACACATAAATATAAGATAGACTTGGGCTGGGAGTACGCAAATCCTCCCAGATTGCCTTACCAGTTTTCGTATCCTCCTCCATAGCATCAGACGAGTTAATAAAACAAGCACCATGGCTTGTTGTAGTGTTTTAGAATCTCAGGTTCAAGTGTTGAAGAAGGAGATTCTACTTCTTCAGGAGGAAAATAGGAAGCTGAAGCTTCGCATAGATGAGTTTGGGAGTGAGTGTGAGAAGGATTTAGCTGGTAAGGAAGGAATGGTCGCCAGCAGTGATAGTGGCAGCCGCTCTAAGTGGCAAGTGGTTCACAGTTCAGGAAGAAGGAAGATGAGGAGAGTTAATAGAGAAGATGTGAAGGTAGGAAATCGATTCTGTGTTCTCCAAGACGAGTGTACTTCAGTGGTTAGTGAGGTTGAAGGTACCACTGATTCCCCTGCTAATCAAGGTAAGAATATTTTAATAGTAGGCGATTCTCAGGTAAGATATATGGACCGTGCATTTTGTAACAGAGACAGAAAGGTCAGACAGAGAGTGTGTCTTCCTGGAGCTGGTGTTGGTGACATAGTCAGCAGGTTGGATAATATTATGGCAGGTAATGGGAACAAGCCCATTATCTGTCTTAGTGCTGGGGGTAATGACATTGGGAAGGGCAGGAGAGAGGAGCTGCTGGATAAGTACAGGTCAGCCATAGAAGTAGTAGGTCTAAGGGAGGGATCCCAGTGATATGTAGCATCTTGCCTAGAAAGGGAGTGGGCAATGAATGGATGTCTAGGGCAATTGGTATAAATTTCTGGCTAGACAGCTACTGCAAGGAACTTGCAATCCCATTCATTGATAACTGGGACCTATTCTTTGACAAACGTGATATGTATGCAAGGGATGGGGTTCATCTCTCTGGGGATGGAGTGGTTGCATTAGCCAATTCAATTGAGAGGGTAATTGATGACTTGTCTAGGAATTTAAACTGATAGATTATAGAGGTATGGGTGTTTGTGGGAAACAATCAGGCTGCAACATTAGGGTTAGAAACAGCAGTTATTACCGGGATACCTCAGGGATATGTTTAAAAGACAATATTCAAAATAAAGTTGCTAGTAATGGCAAATAAATTGATCAACAAACAAAGAGGGATAGTAGAGGGCAACGAGTGACTATCTCCCTTAAAGTTTACTATACAAATAGTAGAAGTCCAAGAAATAAGATAGATGAGCTAAGATTACTTGCAAGTGTAGGTAATATAGATATTATTGGTATAACAGAGACCTGGTTCAACCTGAAAGATAGAGAAATGCCTTCTGAATGCAACATACAGGGTTATAAACTATTCCACACTGACAGGATCAACAGGAAGGGTGGTGGGGTGGCGATGTATGTGAGAGAAAATTTAAATTGTTGTCTTAGACATGATATAAGATTAGAGACATCGAACACAGAATCTGTTTGGCTCCAGTTTCTCGAGGGACATGACAAATTAATTTTGGGTGTGATTTATAGGCCCCCAAACCTTGATAGGGAGTGCAGTAAGCTGTTATGGGACGAAATTCATAAGGCATCTAGATATGAAAATATTGTTATAATGGGAGATTTTAACTTTAGACAAATTGATTTGAACAATATGACAGGAAATCTTGAGTCTAGTGACTTTCTTGATACGGTTCAGGATTGCTTTTTAAAACAGGTTGTGACAGAACCAACTAGAGGAAACAATCTGCTTGACTTGGTTCTTGCCAACAAAGATTCACTAATTAATAATCTTGAGGTTAATGAGGAGCTTGGGGAAAGTGATCACAAATCACTTAGTTTTAATATATCATGGAATTATCTAGATAACTGCAATCAAATCTCTGTCCCAGATTTTCGCTTGGCCGACTTCATGTGACTGAAAAATTACCTGGGTGGGCTAAATTGGGAAGTCCTGACTATGGGTCAGGTAGGTGATCTTGGTTGCCAATATGACGTTTTTCAGAGCATAGTTCTAGCTGCCCAGACAACTTTTGTTCCGAGTAGGGAAATTAGAACTAACAAAAATGATCCCAAATGGATGAACAATAGATTAAAACATTTCACTGGTCAAAAGAGAGGCATATATAGGCGTATCAAAAGAGGGGATGGGCAGTTAAGAAACCAATGTATTCAATTAAAGAGAGAAATAAAGAAAGGAATAAGAAAAGCAAAAAGGGATTATGAGGCTAAGGTCGCAAGGGATTCAATAATTAACCCTAAAGGATTCTTTCAGGTATACAGAAGTAAGATTAGGGACAAGACTGGCCCACTTAAGAGTAACTCTGGTCAGATCACTGACAGTGATAAGGATATGATTGAAATTCTAAATACCTACTTCCTCTCAGTTTTCACCCAGGAAAATACTAGCGATATTCCTGAAATAATAGATTATGTGGAACAGGATGATCATAAACTATGTACGATTGCTGTAACTAGTGACATGGTCCTCAGACAAATAGAGAAACTAAAACCTAACAAATCCCCAGGTCCTGATGAACTGTTTGCAAGGGTGTTAAAGGAATGTAAAGAGGAACATAGCATACCTTTGGCTAATCTTTTTAACATATCACTACAAACTGGCATAGTGCCTGATAAGTGGAAAATGGCAAATGTAATATCTATTTACAAGGCAGGTGACAGGTCCTTGGCTTCGAGCTATAGACCAATAAGCCTTACCTCCATAGTGCGAAAATTTATGGAATCAATAATTGCCGAAGCAATTCGTAGCCATCTTGACAGGCACAGATTGATTAATGATTCTCAACACGGTTTTACAAAGGGGCGTTCCTGTCTTACGAATTTACTAACTTTTTTCACTAAGGTGTTTGAGGAGGTAGATCATGGTAATGAATATGATATTGTGTATATGGACTTCAGTAAAGCTTTCGATAGAGTTCCACACCAGAGGCTATTGAGGAAACTCAAGGCACACAGAATAGGAGGAGAAATTTTTTCCTGGGTAGAGGCATGGCTGACAAATAGACAGCAGAGAGTTTGCATAAATGGGGAGAAATCAGAATGGGGGCACGTCACAAGCGGTGTTCCTCAGGGGTCAGTGTTGGGCCCGTTGTTGTTCACAATTTACATAAACGACATAGATGAGGGAATAAATAGCGACATAAGCAAATTTGCTGATGACACCAAAATAGGCCGTCCAGTTCATTCTAATGGGGACACGAGAGCACTCCAGGATGATTTGAATAGACTGATGCAATGGTCGGAGAAGTGGCAGATGCAGTTTAATATTGACAAATGCAAAGTTCTAAATGTTGGACAGGTAAATAACCATGCTACATATAAACTAAATGATGTAGATCTTAATACTACTGATTGCGAAAAGGATTTAGGAGTTCTGGTTAGCAGTAATTTAAAACCAAGACAACAGTGCATTAGTGTTCGCAATAAAGCTAACAGAATTCTTGGCTTCATATCTAGAAGTATAAATAATAGAAGTCCTCAGGTTGTCCTTCAACTCTTTATATCCTTGGTTAGGCCTCATTTAGACTATGCTGCTCAGTTCTGGTCACCGTATTACAGAATGGATATAAATGCTCTGGAAAACGTACAGAGGAGGATGACAAAGATGATCCCATGTATCAGAAATCTTCCCTATGAGGATAGACTGAGGGCCCTGAATCTGCACTCTCTCGAAAGGCGTAGAATTAGGGGGGATATGATCGAGGTGCATAAATGGAAAACAGGAATAAATAAAGGGGATGTAAATAGCGTGCTGAAAATTTCCAGCCAAGACAGGACTCGCAGCAATGGTTTCAAGTTGGAAAAATTCAGATTCAGAAAGGATATAGGAAACCACTGGTTTGGTAACAGAGTTGTGGATGAGTGGAACAAACTCCTGAGTACAGTTATTCAGGCTAAAACGTTGTGTAGTTTTAAAAATAGGTTAGATAAATACATGAGTGAGTGTGGGTGGGTGTGAGTTGGACCTGACTAGCTTGTGCTGCTGGGTCTGGTGCAGTGCTCCATCTTTGAGTGGAGATGATCAGACTGGGTGGGTCATTGGGCTAATCCGGGGGGGGGGTTATTGGTCTAATCCGGGGGGGACATGGACCTGCTCCGCATGGGTCAGTAGGCCTGTTGCAGTGTTCCTTCTTTCTTATGTTCTTATGTTCTAACCTTGGTGTCTTAGCCAACGCCAAAGCCAAGTGCAGCACTGGCCTACAAACACTCCAGTTGCGATGGCCCCAGCCCTGAAAAAGGTGCTTGACAACATGCTCGGGGCTGCAACATCCAACAGGGAGACTGCCCGTTTCCAAGCTGTGAGCATACATCACTCTCGGGACTTCCTCCAAACAGTTCCTATTTCAGCAATGGGAACACGCCTCGACCCACAGACCCTTCTCTGTGCTGCAGTGGTTCTCTGCCTCGGTGTCCCAATTCACACGGATTATACGTGTGTTACTGGCGATGTGCAAGCCGACCAATATGGTCTACATGGTCTAAACTCCTCCAAAACCAAGGGTTGGAAAGCAAAACACAATGAAGTTGACTTCATAAAGACGAGCCTTGCTACAGCTGTGTGCCCAGCTGAGAGCTCCGATCGCTAGCACAGCAATACTCTTAATCTAGTAAATCGCCCCAATAGGATCACCATCTGTCCTTGGAAGAATGACAGTTTTTTAACGCCGAACTATACCTGCATGTCGATTTTGACTTACAACTAAATATGTTACAGTGTTGAGCAACAGGAAGGTGCTGCAAATCACAGAAAGAAGTACAAGATCAGCAGATACAGAAACATAAGCCATTAATATCTATTTGTTCTAGTGGCATCAGAGACATGGGATCAAGGGTGAAGAATGCTACACATTTTCTCAGAGAACTGAGTTCCAGACTCATTGACACCATCAGAGACCCGAGAGCGGCCACATTTATGCTCCAGCTCCTCAGTGTGGCCATCGAGAGGGGAAATGCTTGCTGCATACTTGGCTCGCATCCAACTTCTAAGGAGCTAGTGGAGATTCATAATCTTTGATAAATTATACTATTGTATTCGTGTTTGTCTTTTTTTCAGTAAATAATATCTGACATGTTAATGAATTCACGAAAGTGATTCTGAATCATTAACAGAACTGCGGCTAAGCAGAATTCTGTCTTGCATAACAATGCCCAGCCATGTGAGAACAGGCTAAAGTATGCATTACTCAGTCCACTTGATCATCAATTCTAAAACACCAGGTGGTCAGTGGAACTGAGCGTTTCTTTCCTGGTGCGAGAACATATGTGGTCGAACCTCTAATTTCAACCTCGTCCTGTTTAGGGTACCCTCTTTCAAAATCATCAATTTTTGCATTAACTGTATTGAAAAAAATATATATCTTTAAATGTATAAGAGAAAATTTTAGAAAGGACTTAATATTAAGTGAGTTCTTGCTATTGACCAGTTTTACCTATTCGGCACGACATATATATATATATATATATATATATATATATATATATATATATATATATATATCTATATATATATATATATATATATATATATATATATATATATATATATATTTAGAAAAAGATGAAGTGAATCATAGAATTGAAGAGGGGGAAAAAGGTGAGTGGTGCACTGAAGAGTTTGTGAAGACAAAGAACTTTATCCATGAAAGCAAAGAGGGGAATGTATGAGAGTATAGTTATACCAACGCTCTTAAATGGGTGTGAAGCATGGGTGGTGAATGTTGCAACAAAGAGAAATCTAGAAATAGTGAAGATGTCATGTCTGAGGGCAATGTGTGGTGTGAATACAATGCAGAGAATCCGTAGTCTGGAAATTAAGAGGAGGTGTGGGATTACCTAAACTATTTTCCAGAAGGCTGAGGAGCGGTTGTTGAGGTGGTTCAGACATGTAGAGGGGCTAGAACGAAACAGAATGACGGATAATTATAATTATGGGGAAGCGCTAAACCCGTAGGATTATACAGCGCTTGTGGAGGGGGGGGAAATGGAAGGTATTCAGGCTTAATTTAGGGAACTGGAGCAAAGATCCAATTTCTTAGATCAAGAGCTCCTCACCAGCGTCAAGGAACCTCCCTAGAGGTGAGAATGACTAGAAGAGTGTATGTAACTGTAGTGGAGGAAGGTGGTGTAGGAAAGATATATTTATATATATATATATATATATATATATATATATATATATATATATATATTTATATATATATATATATTATATATATATATATATATATATATATATATATATATATATATATATATATATATATATATATATATATATATATATATATATATATATATATATATATATATATATATATATATATTTATATATATATATTTATATATTTATACACATATTTATATTTACATATATATTTATATATATACATTTATATATATATATATATATATATATATATATATATATATATATATATATATATGCATATTTATTTATATATATATTTATATATTTATATATATATATATATGTATATTTATATATGTATATTTATATATTTATATATATATGTATATTTATTTATATATATTTATATATTTATATATATACATATATATGTATTTTTACATATATATATTTATATATTTATATATATACATATATATATATATATATATATATATATATATATTTATATATATATATATATATATATATATATATATATATATATATATATATATATATATATATATATATATATATATATATATATATATATATATATATATATATATATATATATATATATATATATATATAATATAGGGAGGTACCACCTCTAGGACTGTCATAGGGACCCTCATCCTCAGAGAAAAGAATAAACTTGCTTCAGGGAAAACTCAAGGTTCTCTCTGAAGCTGTTTGAGAATTTTCTCCTACCACCCTCTATATTTCAAGTATGTTTTATTTAAAGACAAAATACATTGGCCAAACATTCACAAAACTACAACAGAAAGTAAAACAACATAGGTAACTCATAGCTACATCTCGAATACTTCGTCCAGCTTCCCTGCGGTGGGCCGCTTGCCCAGAATGCTGCAGGCATTTCCTCTCTGGATCGCAACACTGAGTCTCTGAAAGAGGAAGCTGGTCGCCCTGTGGTCCTTGGTTTCTATGATGAGCTTTTCACCCAGCTCTTTGAGGAACTTTAGAGCACACTTGCCCCATGCTCCAAGGGTCTCCGACCCTATTGGAATGAAGTTATAGCGAGGGGGAAGGTCTTCATATTTTCGGATCTTCTGGGTCTCCCTGTGGCTGGCAGCTCCACCCCCTTCCACTACGGAGTATGGCAAGTAGGTGTCTGCGAATGTGGCAGCACAGATGTAGTCCCAGGCAATCTGTTTTCCATCCTTCCAGGGTAGCATAGTGGCTCCATCAGGACGCTTTTGACTTCCATCAGACCTCTGTACTTGGGGTTCCCGTTGAGCTGGGCAACGGGCTGTGGCGAGGCTTCTCTTTATTATGTCATTGATCTCCTCATGTCTGGCATACTTCCCTTCTGCTGTGTGGCACACGAGACCATGATGTCCGAATTGATCAGCTGTCGCCCTGCCGCAAATACACCTATGTTCGGTGAGGATGGGGGCGGCTAGGCGAAGAGCAACACCAATCCGAATGGTCTGTGGGTCGAGACGGGTGCCCAGGGAGGAATTGGGAACAGCTAACAGGAAATCTCCTGAGTGTGGTGCCTTCACTGCCAAGAGACGAGCTTTGTTCTTTCCTGAAGCATTGGAGAGCATTGTGTTGGCGATTTTTTCATGATCGGTTTGTCCCAGTGGGACTGTTTGTGCCGTTTGGGAGGAGCTGGTCTACTGGAGGAGTCTGTAAGGGTGTCCCACCGAATCACTGCGTCAGTAAACCTGAGGTCTTGAGCTCCTACCAAGTCTCTCAAGCGTTCGGGCACTATCTTCTTGACTAATGCACTGGAAGCCAAACACGAAGACAGAAAAGCAGGTAAAGCAACATGCTTTGCTTTACGCACCCTTATACCTCCCAGTCGCACTGGGAGGGTTGCCTGATCCCATTGCTGATCCTCTAGTGACAGGTTCAGTGCCCTCTTAAAAGTTGATATCAGGTGTGCGTCATATTCATCGAGTGTTGGGTTGTCAAAAGAGGGTGCACACCTCAAGAAGTAAGTGAGTCTTGGCATAGTAAGACACCTTGTGAGGAGATGCAGAGCATCATGGGCATCAAGATCGCTTATTCTCTCCTCCATTCTCATCAGGTCATTCAATTTGTCCCTGAGGACAGTATCGATGGCCTGGTGACCCAGCGGTGCCCCCAAGAGGGTACTGTTGGACGGAGTTGTAGTTGAGACTTCCGGGAGGATTCTTCGCACAGCATTGATTATTTCCTGGTTCGCTGTGATGATTTCACACTTGGAGGGATTGAGGATGAGTCCCAAGTCTTCTCCCTTTGTTTTCACCAGTTGTAGGTCCCCCACGAGGGACTCTTCAGTACCTGCCAGAGTGCCGTCATCCAGGTACCAGATATTGAGCTCACTGCGTAGGCTGGAAGTTAGTTCTCTTACTGCCAAGCAGAAGAGAAGTGGAGCGAGTGGGTCACCCTGCTGAACACCCTCTGATGATTGAATTTCATGTTCTCCAAACAAAAGAATTGAGGGTTTGCTGTAGCAGGCTGAAATGAAGGGAAAGAGACTGGGGAACCGAACCCGAACAGCTGGCAAAACAGCATCTCTCTTCACCATATTAAAGGCATTTCTAAAATCAAATTTGACTATGGCCTTGTCTTCTGGTAGGTCCGTGATGTAGGCCCTTGCCGCATGAGCTGCAGCTTCACTGCCTTGAGAGACCCCAAAGCCCAGTTGGTGTGGCTGGAGTAAAGTGGCAGCTTCTTGGCGAATGTTTCTCACTGCTGCTTTGGCAACGAGACGGCGAAGAGTGTTTCCAACTGCAATGGGTCTGATTCCCCCATCCCTCTTCTTCAAAGCACATAGTGAGGCTCCAAAAAAGAAAGGTTTAATTTCTTCTGGGATTCGCCCAGCCAGGCAATTGTTGACGAAAGTTGTTAACTCGGTGAGAAGAATTGATGCAGATTCACCGAGTACTGGATTTACCATCTCTTTGAGGTGCTGAGGTCGAATTCCAGTGTAACCTCCTGCAGATCCTGCTGGAAATGACACGATCACCTTATAGACTTCCGATTCTGGCAAAATTAATTGTTCAGTGATGGGATCTTCCTCAGGGTTGTCGTTGATGGCTATGGTGTCCCTGGTTGGATGCTTGTCTCTTAGTGCTTGGGCCGTGGTCTCATCCTTGGGGGCTACAGTGTTTACCTGGAGTTTACCTGGAGAGAGTTTCGGGGGTCAACGCCCCCGCGGCCCGGTCTGTGACCAGGCCTCCTGGTGGATCAGCGCCTGATCAACCAGGCTGTTGCTGCTGGCTGCACGGAAACCAACGTACGAGCCACAGCCCGGCTGATCAGGAACTGACTTTAGGTGCTTGTCCAGTGCCAGGTTGAAGACTGCCAGGGGTCTGTTGGTAATCCCCCTTATGTGTGCTGGGAGGCAGTTGAACAGTCTCGGGCCCCTGACACTTATTGTATGGTCTCTTAACGTGCTAGTGACACCCCTGCTTTTCATTGGGGGGATGGTGCATCGTCTGCCAAGTCTTTTGCTCTCGTAGTGAGTGATTTTCGTGTGCAAGTTCGGTACTAGTCCCTCTAGGATTTTCCAGGTGTATATAATCATGTATGTCTCCCTCCTGCGTTCCAGGGAATACAGGTTTAGAAACCTCAAGCGCTCCCAGTAATTGAGGTGTTTTATCTCCGTTATGCGCGCCGTGAAAGTTCTCTGTACATTTTCTAGGTCGGCAATTTCACCTGCCTTGAAAGGTGCTGTTAGAGTGCAGCAATATTCCAGCCTAGAAAGAACAAGTGACCTGAAGAGTGTCATCATGGGCTTGGCCTCCCTAGTTTTGAAGGTTCTCATTATCCATCCTGTCATTTTTCTAGCAGATGCGATTGATACAATGTTATGGTCCTTGAAGGTGAGATCCTCCGACATAATCACTCCCAGGTCTTTGACGTTGGTGTTTCGCTCTATTTTGTGGCCAGAATTTGTTTTGTACTCCGATGAAGATTTAATTTCCTCATGTTTACCATATCTGAGTAATTGAAATTTCTCATCGTTGAACTTCATATTGTTTTCTGCAGCCCACTGAAAGATTTGGTTGATGTCCGCCTGGAGCCTTGCAGTGTCTGCAATAGAAGACACTGTCATGCAGATTCGGGTGTCATCTGCAAAGGAAGACACGGTGCTGTGGCTGACATCCTTGTCTATGTCGGATATGAGGATGAGGAACAAGATGGGAGCTAGTACTGTGCCTTGTGGAACAGAGCTTTTCACCGTAGCTGCCTCGGACTTTACTCTGTTGACGACTACTCTCTGTTCTGTTCGTTAGGAAATTATAGATCCATCGACCGACTTTTCCTGTTATTCCTTTAGCACGCATTTTGTGCGCTATTTCGCCATGGTCACACTTGTCGAAGGCTTTTGCAAAGTCTGTATATATTACATCTGCATTCTTTTTGTCTTCTAGTGCATTTAGGACCTTGTCGTAGTGATCCAATAGTTGAGACAGACAGGAGCGACCTGTTCTAAACCCATGTTGCCCTGGGTTGTGTAACTGATGGGTTTCTAGATGGGTGGTGATCTTGCTTCTTAGGACCCTTTCAAAGATTTTTATGATATGGGATGTTAGTGCTATTGGTCTGTAGTTCTTTGCTGTTGCTTTACTGCCCCCTTTGTGGAGTGGGGCTGTGTCTGTTGTTTTTAGTAACTGAGGGACGACCCCCGTGTCCATGCTCCCTCTCCATAGGATGGAAAAGGCTCGTGATAGGGGCTTCTTGCAGTTCTTGATGAACACAGAGTTCCATGAGTCTGGCCCTGGGGCAGAGTGCATGGGCATGTCATTTATCGCCTGTTCGAAGTCATTTGGCGTCAGGATAACATCGGATAGGCTTGTGTTAATCAAATTTTGTGGCTCTCTCATAAAAAATTCATTTTGATCTTCGACTCTCAGTCTGGTTAGCGGCTTGCTAAAAACTGAGTCATATTGGCACTTGAGTAGCTCACTCATTTCCTTGCTGTCATCTGTGTAGGACCCATCTTGTTTAAGTAGGGGCCCAATACTGGACGTTGTTCTCGATTTTGATTTGGCATAGGAGAAGAAATACTTTGGGTTTCTTTCGATTTCATTTATGGCTTTTAGTTCTTCCCGCGATTCCTGACTCCTAAAGGATTCTTTTAGCTTAAGTTCGATGCTTGCTATTTCTCTGACCAGTGTCTCCCTACGCATTTCAGATATATTGACCTCTTTTAGCCGCTCTGTTATTTTTTTCCGTCGCCTGTAAAGGGAGCGCCTGTCTCTTTCTATTTTACATCTACTCCTCCTTTTTCTTAGAGGAATAAGCCTTGTGCATACATCGAGTGCCACCGAGTTAATCTGTTCTAGGCATAAGTTGGGGTCTGTGTTGCTTAGTGCATCTTCCCAGCTTATATCGGTTAGGACTTGGTTTACTTGGTCCCACTTTATGTTTTTGTTATTGAAGTTGAATTTGGTGAATGCTCCCTCGTGACTAGTCTCATTTTGTCGGTCTGGGGCTCCACGCATACATGTCTGAACCTCAATTATGTTGTGATCTGAGTATATTGTTTTTGATATGGTGACATTTCTTATCAGATCATCATTGTTAGTGAAGATGAGGTCTAGTGTATTCTCCAGTCTAGTAGGCTCTATTATTTGCTGGTTTAAATTGAATTTTGTGCAGAGATTTAAAAGCTCGTGTGAGTGTGAGTTTTCATCAGAGCTGCCTCCTGGTGTTATTACTGCAACAATATTATTTGCTATATTCCTCCATTTTAGGTGCCTTAAGTTGAAATCCCCCAGGAGCAAGATGGTGGGTGCAGGAGCTGGAAGATTTTCCAGACAGTGGTCAATTTTTAACAGCTGTTCCTGGAATTGCTGGGATGTTGCATCCGGAGGCTTGTAGACTACCACAATGACTAGGTTTTGGTTCTCGACCTTTACTGCTAAAACTTCCACTACATCATTTGAGGCATTAAGCAGCTCTGTGCAAACAAGTGACTCTGCAATGTACAGGCCAACCCCCCCCCTTTTGCCTGTTCACTCTGTCACATCTGTATAGGTTGTAACCTGGGATCCATATTTCGTTGTCCAAGTGATCCTTTATGTGGGTCTCAGTGAAAGCCGCGAACATTGCCTTTGCCTCTGCAAGCAGTCCACGGATGAAAGGTATTTTGTTGTTTGTTGCTGGGTTTAGACCCTGTATATTTGCAAAGAAGAATGTTATCGGACTGGTGGTATTGTTGGTACTGGGGGGGGGATTTTTTTCCGGCATTAGTATCTGTATCTGTTGGTTTGGAGTGGAGGCCATCGACTGTGGTTCCACTCCAGGAATGACTGGATTTGGTGTACGATTTCTGCCATTTCCTGCCAGTTTTTATTCCTTCCTGGCACTAAAAAACCTCTCCCTCTTGAGTGGCTGTGGCTACCCATGTTTTCCCATGGCCTGGATGTTTTGTATCTTTTTGTCCCCTTTAGATGGTATGCCTGGCAATTTAAGTTATAGTACAGTCTTTCCTGTACTGAAGAGGTACACATTTCAGGGTGAAAAAGCTTACAGGAAGGGAGTTTGCATTTTCCTGTTGTCATATGGGCATGGCATTTTCTAGGGTGGTCATAGTTGCATGTCCCATCTGTTTTTTCCAGATTTCCCATGCCAG
Source organism: Cherax quadricarinatus (assembly GCF_038502225.1). NCBI lineage: Eukaryota > Metazoa > Arthropoda > Malacostraca > Decapoda > Parastacidae > Cherax > Cherax quadricarinatus. The sequence continues at coordinate 35,691 of NW_027197570.1, forward strand.
CAGATACCAAGTGCATAGTATGTGCACAGGCTTGGTTTCCGCTTGCCTTGGGTATCTGTGACTGTATTCCCTGTTGGTGCATGTTTCCCTGTCTTACTTCTATCCTCCCTAGCACTAACAATGGAGCTCCCACCAGTTGTTCTTGGTAATTTATCCTCACTATTGCTATTGGAGTCCTCTTGTTTGCTATTTCCTGCGGTATTTCTAGTTTGCAATATTGCTCCCACTGTGTTACCTTCTTCAATTTTTTTGCTAACCTGTGCGCAGATTTTCTCGTTTTCAGTGGGACTTTTCTTGGGTCTGCCTCTTTGATTCCTGCGATGATGGGGCAGAGGGACACAGTTATCCGTTTATATATATATATATATATATATATATATATATATATATATATATATATATATATATATATATATATATATATATATATATATATATATATATATATATATATATATGGATGGATTTATGAAGGATGAGGTTAATCATAGAATTGATGAGGGAAAAATGGTGAGTGGTGCGTTGAGGTATATGTGGAGTCAAAAAACGTTATCTATGGAGGCAAAGAAGGGAATGTATGAAAGTATAGTAGTACCAACACTCTTATATGGGTGTGAAGCTTGGGTGGTAAATGCAGCAGCGAGGAGACGGTTGGAGGCAGTGGAGATGTCCTGTTTAAGGGCAATGTGTGGTGTAAATATTATGCAGAAAATTCGGAGTGTGGAAATTAGGAGAAGGTGTGGAGTTAATAAAAGTATTAGTCAGAGGGCAGAAGAGGGGTTGTTGAGGTGGTTTGGTCATTTAGAGAGAATGGATCAAAGTAGAATGACATGGAAAGCATATAAATCTATAGGGGAAGGAAGGCGGGGCAGGGGTCGTCCTCGAAAGGGTTGGAGAGAGGGGGTAAAGGAGGTTTTGTGGGCAAGGGGCTTGGACTTCCAGCATGCATGCGTGAGCGTGTTAGATAGGAGTGAATGGAGACGAATGGTACTTGGGACCTGACGATCTGTTGGAGTGTGAGCAGGGTAATATTTAGTGAAGGGATTCAGGGAAACCGGTTATTTTCATATAGTCGGACTTGAGTCCTGGAAATGGAAAGTACAATGCCTGCACTTTAAAGGAGGGGTTTGGGATATTGGCAGTTTGGAGGGATATGTTGTGTATCTTTATATGTGTATGCTTCTAGACTGTTGTATTCTGAGCACCTCTGCAAAAACAGTGATAATGTGCGAGTGTGGTGAAAGTGTTGAATGATGATGGAAGTATTTTCTTTTTGGGGATTTTCTTTCTTTTTTGGGTCACCCTGCCTCGGTGGGAGACGGCCGACTTGTTGAAAAAAAAAAAAAAAAAAAAAAAAAAAAATATATATATATATATATATATATATATATATATATATTTATATATATATATATATATATATATATATATATATATATATATATATATATATATTTATATAAGCTATATTTGAACGCAGAGAGGCAGCTACAGGATCCTCAATCCGAAAATGGCTGAGAAGATTAAGTGGGTTCACAAAATTTTATTAAATTTGTGGGTAAGTTGCTTGCAGTAATTTGGAACATTAATATTATAAGTTGGATGGCGATTAATAGAATATTGCATATAGTAAACATGCTTAGGAAATGCAAATATAGAAGTTCTGTTTTAGGACTTTTGTTGTAGGACTTTTGTTCTAATAATTATCTTTAATAATTATTTAGTCTGAAATAACGCCAACGGACAGCTATTCATATGGAAAAATTGTGAAGAATTTAAATACACTGTCAGATATAGACTAAGTGGAACACGATGAGTGTCACCTGTTGATCAGAGTTTTTACTGTATTTTCCTTAAATTGAGTTGGTACAAAGGACGAAAGTAGAGACCTAACCCTGTAAATATGTACGATAACCGGAACTGTAGAAGAGACCATTACCATTTTGAAAACTCATCTAAAGATGCCTTCCTTAAGAGAGTTTACCGTGAGACCACATTTTCAGGCTTAGGTCAACACTTCCCATTCTTTGTACCAACTGTAAGGAAAATGCTTTTTAGATCTTTATCAAGTCGAGACACAATGATGATCTAATCAGATCTAAACATTGTCGCACTGAAAGCTTGTTCTGCTAAGTCTTTTCTACATTGCTATCGTCATGTCATTCAAATCCGTTTGTTTTTAATGACGGAGTAATGAGGAGCCCCAAACGGGAGGGATATCTTTAAGAGGGTATCTGGTTATTCTTTTTCTTCCTAACAAATTTTCATTTATATCTGGTGAAAGCCTTTCCAGACGAGTTTCAAATTTTAGGCTTTGCTTGACTGTAATAATAAAAATGTTTATGCAGCTATTAGCGGGTGACCCTGCCCCTTGGTAATTTTTATATAGACTATTCCATGTTTTCAAAATCAAAGCTAGTACTTGAGCCATATGTAATCAGCTTAAAACTTTCAAAGTTTAGGCTTTTTATTAGAAAGTGCAGATACCAATTTGCCAATTTTTAAATAGTGTTGATTTTTTTCCCTTTAAATAAGGTGACTATGCGTCCTTTAAATGGATTAAATGTCCAATATACAGAAGATAGTGCCTGTAGTTTTTATCTAAGTAAAGACAGATTTGCTAATATACAAACAGTTTGTATATTAGCAAATTGTTGAATTCCGAGCAATAATTGGAAATATCTTTTCTGATCGACTTTAAACCTTCGGAGATGGGAGACTTTGCTCAAAGGAACGTTTCCTTAAATTAAAATTTGCAAATTTAAAAAAAAAAAATCTGATTTCCTTGCTGTAGCTAAATACCTCATCTGACCAGCTCCGAATTCTAAATGATTTTGTTTCATAACAAATCAACTTTTGTTTAGGGGCTGTCTAGTTGTTCATATACCAGTTATTTTTTAATAAATCACGATAGCTGAAATACGGAATTTCATGCGAAAATTTGTGGATGCCTCTTCCGATTAGCAAGAAAACTTCAACGCAGATTTATCTTACATATAGGAAGCTTAGAATTTTTGTTTGACTGTGTATGTGCCCTTTTGATGGATGATGGCGTCATCTATCAGTGAGACTGCAAGACTCCAAGAGCACATCAACCAAATCTTTACATGGGCCGAGGAAAAAAAACATGAAGTTCAATGTAGAAAAAATTTAAATTACTTCGATATGGAAAATTCGAGGAAATTAAAACTCTATAGGAGTATAAAACAAATTCCAACCACACAATAGAGCGAAAAACTAATGTGAGAGACCTGGGAGTGTTAATCTCATAGGATTTCACTTTCAAAGACCACAACAATGTATCTAACACATCTGCTAGAAAAATGATAAGATGGATAATGAGAACCTTCAAAACTATGGATGCCTAGCCAATGATTCTCTTCAAATCACTTGTTTTTCCTAGGCTGGAATATTGCTGTACTCTAACAGCCCCTTTCAAGGCAAGCGAAATTGCAGACCTGAAGAATGTACAGATGACTTTCACGTATAAATTCGATAAAGCACCTAAATTACTGAGAACGGCTGAAGTCTCTTGATTTGCACTCCCCGAAATGCAGGCGAGAAAGACACACAATAATATACACTTAGAAAATTCTATAAGGACTAGTCCCAAATTTGCACACGAAAATCACTCCCTAAGAAAGCAAAAGACTGGACAGGAGATGCAGAATCCCCTCAATGAAAAGCAGGGTCACCACGAGTACGCTAAGAGACAACACAGTAAGTGTCAGGGGCCCAGTACTGTTCATTTACCTCCCAGCATACATAAGGGGGATTACCTAGCTGTCTTCAAGAAGGTGCTGGACAGACACCTAAAGTCAGTACCTGATCAGCCGGGTTGTGGTTCATACGCCGGTTTGGGTGCGGCTACCAGTAATAGCCTGGTTGATCAGGCCCAGATCCACCGGGAGGCCTGGTCACAGACCGTGAAGGGGGGAGTTGATCCCTGAAACTCTCTCCAGGTATACTCCAGGTATCCCCTCAGGTGTCCCTGTCTCAAAGCTCATAAATTCTAAAAAAATAAAACACAAACCTTTTGTTTTTTCCCTTAGAGGATTGTAGGGAATTTGAAATAGAATACAAGTTAGAAAAGAGACTGAAAAATATTGAAAGCTACGCTTTTTTTTTTTTTGGTATGGGGGAGGGGGGTGATTCTTTATATTATTTTTTTGTACAGCTTTATCGTAGAGCCAAACATAGCTTTCCAAACTGGAGAACTATATAGGAAATATCATGGAATTACTGGGATGGTCAGGCAGATTTGTGTCATTTTCATGAAGCTATTCCGGTTTTTTGTTCTCGTGCAGTAAGCTGAGAAAGTCTCTTATAATTTGTCTCAAACTTTCAACAGAAATGTTTCCTGCTAAGACGAAAGTTGAAGTGCTTATTGTAGGATGTGAGACAATATGAAGAAATGAGACACTTATGCAACATATGGGAATCTTAATTGAAGAAACGTTACGCCACAGAGTGGCTTCATCAGTCCAATGCAAAGCAGGAAGGTGTAAGGAGAGGAGGAGTTTGAGGTAATCAGTCCCTCAGCCTGGAATCGATGTGTTCAGTCCATCACTCTTGTAGGAAGATTCCCATATGCTGCATAAGTGTCTCAGTTCTTCAACTTGTCGGTTTTCAAAACCATTCATTACATGAGACAATATGCCATAAAAAATTTTAAGTGCTAAACGTTTTTTTGTGCGTGTATTTATTTGGGTGTGCCTCTTCGAAAACGGTTTCCGTGTTGAAAGGCATTATTTGAGAAGGATGATGTCAATATAGTCAAGGTTGTGCAGGTTAAACTTCGTCAACTGACTGACAGGGTTAATACACTTGATTTTGATGAATTCTTCGAGATAGTTGGAGAATATCTTCAAACTTTTAACGCTATGATTCTTTTTCCCCAAAGAAAGCGTCGCACCGATTTCAGGTTTTCCAAATCCTAGGTTTGCCAATTTAAGAAAACAAATTATTTTCCAGGCAGGAACTGGAAGATGCATTTTCTGATCTGTTTTTTATCTTAAACTATGGTTAGGGTTGCCTAGAGACGTGCTTGGATTGATTTGGTCTCGTCTACGTGCCAATTTGCCAATTTTATTGAAATAATTCAATGAGTATACCTTTCCATCAACAAATGTTAGGCTTTCTGATTTTCTTATTTTTTCTGTGAGAAAATTTTAAACCATTTGGGATCGTTAGTATTTGGCCTAATTTCTCCCTGGGGAATATATATACTCAGAGCACGTTGTACATTATTAAGACAAGATCATAAACGCAGAGATCCCTTCGTAATCGTAAGTATGATCATCGTCAATAAAATCATTAGCTAGATTACCCCCAATCAAGATTAGACAGGTGTTCCCTGGGTCCATTATAATCGGCAGAACGAAAATCAGAGACTTTTACAGTATTGTCATTATTCTCGTATTCCCAGGAAATGCTAAAAGTAATGGATTTATGATCACTTGCGCCAAGCTCTTCAGCGACCTCCAGGTTATTTACGAGTGTTTTCTTATTTGACAAGACCAGGTCTAGCAAATTATGAACCCTGGTAGGTTCTGTTACACACTGCTTCAGAAAACAGTCCTGAACGTCTTCCATAAAGTCACTGAGCTCCATTTTACCGATCAAAAAAATCCAGTCAATTTGACTAAAGTTAAAATCCCCTACTATCATTATCTTATTGTGTCTAGAAGCTCTAACAGTTTCTTTCCAAAGAAATCTCCCGCTGTCGTAATCCAAGTCTGGAGGTCGGTATACTTCACCTAGAATTAGTTATTCTTGACATTCTAGAAACTCTTCCAAAACTGATTCTGTTACTGATCCCTCTGTTTTTATACCTGTTTTATCTATCTACATGGAACAACTTAAACTCTTGAATATGACACTCAGCAACCATATCCCGACTCTTTAAATTATACCATTTTTTAGTTATTGCGATGACATCATAGTTCCCAGCACATGCTACCAAACGTAATTTATTAATTTTATTTCTGGTACTTCGACAGTTATTATAGCATACATTAATGTGCTTATTCTTGTGAGCCTTTTTTCTATTCAGCTTTTCTTTTACACAATTTATGTTACTCTCATTACCCTGTGTTACTCGATGACTGTTATTGTTAAGGTTTATGATATCAAAACCTAAATCAATATTTCGACACTCATTATTTTCCATTACTAAAATCATACCTCTAACGAATCCTAGTTTAAAGCCCTAACAACATCCTCAACTGAGCTAGCGAGAAATCCCACACCTGCCCTGGATAAGTGAACCCCATTCCTGGCATACATACCATTTCGCTCATTGAAGTGGTCCCAGTTTTCAATGAATGGTACTGCATTATCCTTACAGTGTTTGTCCAGCCAGCAATTTATACCAATCGCTCTGGACAGCCATTCATTTACAACACCCCATTTTGGCAAAATTCCACAAATAACAGGGTTTCCTCCCTTCTTCCTAATAATGTCTATTGCTGCCCTATATCTTCTAACTAAATCCTCACTTCTACGCTTTCTTACATCATCGCTTCCAACACTGAGGCAAATAGGACTGGTCCCATTACCATACATGATGTCAAGCCGGCTAACATTATCCTCCATCCCAGCCCCAGGGAAGCACGCCCTCTATCTCCTACTCCTTTCCTTCAAGCAGAAGGCCCTATCCACGTACCTAAACTGACTGTCCCCAACAAGCACAATATTCTTACCTTCCTTGTTGTTCTTCACTGCGACGTTCCCAGTAGTTGACTCCCATTCTTCTGGTAGCACACAGAAATATTTCGAAGTTCACAGCAGTCTCTTGCTTCTTTATTATTTCTACCTCTCCAGTCGACCTCTTGATCTTCAGCTTCATTCCATGCTGTCCGGCCACTGCTCAGGTTCCTTTCTTCACCTTTGCACCTTTACCTTTATACCTTTATAGATTTCAGGATCCTGAGCGTCACGTGCCAGTTTTTAGATATGCCATCTCTTAAATTAAAGGTTTATTTAAAAATAGGAAAAAAAGATGGACCACTATTTGAAGAGGTAGATTACAGCAATTTGTGCAAATCAGCATTATTTGACACAGCTGTTACAAAAAATAAAATGTCTTATGTTTGGCGAAACTACAAGATAAATCAATATAAACAGTAAGAGCCAGGTGATTCTACATCCATGTATATAAACGTGGAAGATGAACTGCCAGAAGATTGAAAACTCATTGAAATATGAAGCTGATGAATGTGCTTTAATTATATCAGGTTTTGCTATAAGTGTATTACAGTAAGTGCTCATTTGAATACTTCACAAACCTGTGTGTGCTCTTCGTAATAGTCCTGTGACACTGGAATGGGTCATTAGATCACTGTTTGTGTAAGATTGACGGAGCAATGTTTCTGAACTCGTTCGTCATATTCTCAGAGAATTATTCATTATTATTCAATGAACTCATCGAAAGTTAAGTGCAATATTGAATATACATGTTGAATAAACCATACAGCAGAGGAAAACCCGTCTGTGTGGTATGTATGTCATGAATTTCGTTCATAGGTTAACAGAGTAGCCTATACAGAGAGTGATCTCTAAATTATTCACTAGAGCCAACGACAAGGCAATTTTTATGACAGCGCTTTAGACTTTCTATTCCCATCTTCAGATTAACAATAATTACAGAATTACAAAAAAATTTAAACTTTACGAAATATCTTATTTTAAAAACCATTTAAAATTTTACAAGTCTAAAGTTTAAAATATAATTACCATATCATTAAATAACGTAAAAGCTGGCAGATCTCATAACCACATTATATTAGGCTTCAGCTGGAAGGTATAGACAGCTGCGATTTTCAGCTTCCTGTCTGAAGAGCAACTGACTAACACTTTCAAAGATTCCTCGCCCATAGGATAGTCATGTGCACGCACACTCAACTCGCATTCTGAGTCTCGTGGCTCACTCGCAGCGCACTCACACCGCATATTGAGTCTCGTGACTCAGTGGTAGCGCACTCATTTCACATTCTGTGTCTAGTGGCTCACTAGTACGCACTCATCTTGATAAATTAGACACATGTGCAACTCTTGGGTATCTTTATTGAGGAAACATTTCGCCACACAGTGGCTTCATCAGTCCATACAGGAGAAACTTGAAGAACAGGAGGAGAATGAGGTAATCAGTCCCTCAATCTTGAGTCGATGTGGTCAGCCCATCAATCTTGAATAGAATACGGCATATGTGCGGAGAAGCAGCTTATAAACCGTAGGCAGGAGAGGTGTAGCAGTCGTAGGTGGTGTCACATTTGTCCAATGTGGAAGTAGGTCGTGCCCAAGGGTTAGGCAAGCAAAGAATTCCACACTGGACAAATGTGACACCATCTACGACTGCTGCACCTCTCCTGCCTACGGTTTATAAGCTGCTTGTCCGCACATATGCCGTATTCTATTCAGATAAGTATTACTCTTTTTGTTTTATCAAATCCATAAGCTAGTGAACAAAGCACAGCTTTGTAAGCAGAGACAAGCAAGTCTCCGGTGTTTGTCTACAACAAGCACAGCTTTGTAAGCAGAGACAAGCAGGTTTCAGGTGTTTGTCTACAACAAGCACAGCTTTGTAAGCAGGGACAAGGAGGTCTCAGGTGTTTTTCTACAACAAGCACACCTTTGTAAGCAGAGACAAGCAGGTCTCAGGTGTTTGTCTACAACAAGCACAGCTTTGTAAACAGAGACAAGCACGTCTCAGGAGTTTGCCTACAACAAGCACAGCTTCGTAAGCAGAGACAAGCAGGTCTCAAGTGTTTGTCTACAACAAACACAGCTTTGTAAGCAGAGACAAGCAAGTCTCAGGTGTTTTTGTCTACAACAAGCACAGCTTTGTAAGCAGAGACAAGCAGGTCTCAGGTGTTTGTCTACAACAAGCACAGCTTTGTAAGCAGAGACATGCAGGTCTCAGGTGTTTGTCTACAACAAGCACAGCTTTGTAAGCAGAGACAAGCAGGTCTCAGGTGTTTGTCTACAACAAGCACAGCTTTGTAAGCAGACACAAGCAGGTCTCACATATATGACGTTGTAAGTGTTTTGATTTCGCGTTTCATTTTATTTGTTTTGTAATTAACTTGAGCAATAATATCAAACCGAGGAAATAAATGATATCAATATATTCATATTAATCTGAAATGCATGAATATATTTCATAATATAATAAATATAAAATATATTCACTTAATATTATATTTAATATTTGTATTAGTTATGTTTCATAATTATTTTTGTTAATTTTATTACCCTAATATGATAAACTTAATTTCCTTTTCTTCTTATTTTATTTAAATTTCGTTTAAGTTTTATAAGGGTTAATTAACATTTCATGATTATCTATGTTGCAGTATATATTTTTGTTGTGTTTCGTAATTAGAGTTAAAAGTTAATAGTAGTTATTGCACTTACAACTTTCTACTGGAGTTGACAGTAGTTATTGCACTTACAACTTTCTACTGGAGTTGACAGTAGTTATTGCACTTACAACTTTCTACTGGAGTTGACAGTAGTTATTGCACTTACAACTTTCTACTGGAGTTGACAGTAGTTATTGCACTTACAACTTTCTACTGGAGTTGACAGTAGTTATTGCACTTACAACTTTCTACTGGAGTTGACAGTAGTTATTGCACTTACAACTTTCTACTGGAGTTGACAGTAGTTATTGCACTTACAACTTTCTACTGGAGTTGACAGTAGTTATTGCACTTACAACTTTCTACTGGAGTTGACAGTAGTTATTGCACTTACAACTTTCTACTGGAGTTGACAGTAGTTATTGCACTTACAACTTTCTACTGGAGTTGACAGTAGTTATTGCACTTACAACTTTCTACTGGAGTTGACAGTAGTTATTGCACTTACAACTTTCTACTGGAGTTGACAGTAGTTATTGCACTTACAACTTTCTACTGGAGTTGACAGTAGTTATTGCACTTACAACTTTCTACTGGAGTTGACAGTAGTTATTGCACTTACAACTTTCTACTGGAGTTGACAGTAGTTATTGCACTTACAACTTTCTACTGGAGTTGACAGTAGTTATTGCACTTACAACTTTCTACTGGAGTTGACAGTAGTTATTGCACTTACAACTTTCTACTGGAGTTGACAGTAGTTATTGCACTTACAACTTTCTACTGGAGTTGACAGTAGTTATTGCACTTACAACTTTCTACTGGAGTTGACAGTAGTTATTGCACTTACAACTTTCTACTGGAGTTGACAGTAGTTATTGCACTTACAACTTTCTACTGGAGTTGACAGTAGTTATTGCACTTACAACTTTCTACTGGAGTTGACAGTAGTTATTGCACTTACAACTTTCTACTGGAGTTGACAGTAGTTATTGCACTTACAACTTTCTACTGGAGTTGACAGTAGTTATTGCACTTACAACTTTCTACTGGAGTTGACAGTAGTTATTGCACTTACAACTTTCTACTGGAGTTGACAGTAGTTATTGCACTTACAACTTTCTACTTGTACTTACAACTTTCTACTGGAGTTGACAGTAGTTATTGCACTTACAACTTTCTACTGGAGTTGACAGTAGTTATTGCACTTACAACTTTCTACTGGAGTTGACAGTAGTTATTGCACTTACAACTTTCTACTGGAGTTGACAGTAGTTATTGCACTTACAACTTTCTACTGGAGTTGACAGTAGTTATTGCACTTACAACTTTCTACTGGAGTTGACAGTTATTGCACTTACAACTTTCTACTGATAGTTACAACTTTCTACTGGAGTTGACAGTAGTTATTGCACTTACAACTTTCTACTGGAGTTGACAGTAGTTATTGCACTTACAACTTTCTACTGGAGTTGACAGTAGTTATTGCACTTACAACTTTCTACTGGAGTTGACAGTAGTTATTGCACTTACAACTTTCTACTGGAGTTGACAGTAGTTATTGCACTTACAACTTTCTACTGGAGTTGACAGTAGTTATTGCACTTACAACTTTCTACTGGAGTTGACAGTAGTTATTGCACTTACAACTTTCTACTGGAGTTGACAGTAGTTATTGCACTTACAACTTTCTACTGGAGTTGACAGTAGTTATTGCACTTACAACTTTCTACTGGAGTTGACAGTAGTTATTGCACTTACAACTTTCTACTGGAGTTGACAGTAGTTATTGCACTTACAACTTTCTACTGGAGTTGACAGTAGTTATTGCACTTACAACTTTCTACTGGAGTTGACAGTAGTTATTGCACTTACAACTTTCTACTGGAGTTGACAGTAGTTATTGCACTTACAACTTTCTACTGGAGTTGACAGTAGTTAGTTATTGCACTTACAACTTTCTACTGGAGTTGACAGTAGTTATTGCACTTACAACTTTCTACTGGAGTTGACAGTAGTTATTGCACTTACAACTTTCTACTGGAGTTGACAGTAGTTATTGCACTTACAACTTTCTACTGGAGTTGACAGTAGTTATTGCACTTACAACTTTCTACTGGAGTTGACAGTAGTTATTGCACTTACAACTTTCTACTGGAGTTGACAGTAGTTATTGCACTTACAACTTTCTACTGGAGTTGACAGTAGTTATTGCACTTACAACTTTCTACTACTGACAGTAGTTATTGCACTTACAACTTTCTACTGGAGTTGACAGTAGTTATTGCACTTACAACTTTCTACTGGAGTTGACAGTAGTTATTGCACTTACAACTTTCTACTGGAGTTGACAGTAGTTATTGCACTTACAACTTTCTACTGGAGTTGACAGTAGTTATTGCACTTACAACTTTCTACTGGAGTTGACAGTAGTTATTGCACTTACAACTTTCTACTGGAGTTGACAGTAGTTATTGCACTTACAACTTTCTACTGGAGTTGACAGTAGTTATTGCACTTACAACTTTCTACTGGAGTTGACAGTAGTTATTGCACTTACAACTTTCTACTGGAGTTGACAGTAGTTATTGCACTTACAACTTTCTACTGGAGTTGACAGTAGTTATTGCACTTACAACTTTCTACTGGAGTTGACAGTAGTTATTGCACTTACAACTTTCTACTGGAGTTGACAGTAGTTATTGCACTTACAACTTTCTACTGGAGTTGACAGTAGTTATTGCACTTACAACTTTCTACTGGAGTTGACAGTAGTTATTGCACTTACAACTTTCTACTGGAGTTGACAGTAGTTATTGCACTTACAACTTTCTACTGGAGTTGACAGTAGTTATTGCACTTACAACTTTCTACTGTAGTTGACAGTAGTTATTGCACTTACAACTTTCTACTGGAGTTGACAGTAGTTATTGCACTTACAACTTTCTACTGGAGTTGACAGTAGTTATTGCAATTACAACTTTCTACTGGAGTTGACAGTAGTTATTGCACTTACAACTTTCTACTGGAGTTGACAGTAGTTATTGCACTTACAACTTTCTACTGGAGTTGACAGTAGTTATTGCACTTACAACTTTCTACTGGAGTTGACAGTAGTTATTGCACTTACAACTTTCTACTGGAGTTGACAGTAGTTATTGCACTTACAACTTTCTACTGGAGTTGACAGTAGTTATTGCACTTACAACTTTCTACTGGAGTTGACAGTAGTTATTGCACTTACAACTTTCTACTGGAGTTGACAGTAGTTATTGCACTTACAACTTTCTACTGGAGTTGACAGTAGTTATTGCACTTACAACTTTCTACTGGAGTTGACAGTAGTTATTGCACTTACAACTTTCTACTGGAGTTGACAGTAGTTATTGCACTTACAACTTTCTACTGGAGTTGACAGTAGTTATTGCACTTACAACTTTCTACTGACAGTAGTTATTGCACTTACAACTTTCTACAGTAGTTATTGCACTTACAACTTTCTACTGGAGTTGACAGTAGTTATTGCACTTACAACTTTCTACTGGAGTTGACAGTAGTTATTGCACTTACAACTTTCTACTGGAGTTGACAGTAGTTATTGCACTTACAACTTTCTACTGGAGTTGACAGTAGTTATTGCACTTACAACTTTCTACTGGAGTTGACAGTAGTTATTGCACTTACAACTTTCTACTGGAGTTGACAGTAGTTATTGCACTTACAACTTTCTACTGGAGTTGACAGTAGTTATTGCACTTACAACTTTCTACTGGAGTTGACAGTAGTTATTGCACTTACAACTTTCTACTGGAGTTGACAGTAGTTATTGCACTTACAACTTTCTACTGGAGTTGACAGTAGTTATTGCACTTACAACTTTCTACTGGAGTTGACAGTAGTTATTGCACTTACAACTTTCTACTGGAGTTGACAGTAGTTATTGCACTTACAACTTTCTACTGGAGTTGACAGTAGTTATTGCACTTACAACTTTCTACTGGAGTTGACAGTAGTTATTGCACTTACAACTTTCTACTGGAGTTGACAGTAGTTATTGCACTTACAACTTTCTACTGGAGTTGACAGTAGTTATTGCACTTACAACTTTCTACTGGAGTTGACAGTAGTTATTGCACTTACAACTTTCTACTGGAGTTGACAGTAGTTATTGCACTTACAACTTTCTACTGGAGTTGACAGTAGTTATTGCACTTACAACTTTCTACTGGAGTTGACAGTAGTTATTGCACTTACAACTTTCTACTGGAGTTGACAGTAGTTATTGCACTTACAACTTTCTACTGGAGTTGACAGTAGTTATTGCACTTACAACTTTCTACTGGAGTTGACAGTAGTTATTGCACTTACAACTTTCTACTGGAGTTGACAGTAGTTATTGCACTTACAACTTTCTACTGGAGTTGACAGTAGTTATTGCACTTACAACTTTCTACTGGAGTTGACAGTAGTTATTGCACTTACAACTTTCTACTGGAGTTGACAGTAGTTATTGCACTTACAACTTTCTACTGGAGTTGACAGTAGTTATTGCACTTACAACTTTCTACTGGAGTTGACAGTAGTTATTGCACTTACAACTTTCTACTGGAGTTGACAGTAGTTATTGCACTTACAACTTTCTACTGGAGTTGACAGTAGTTATTGCACTTACAACTTTCTACTGGAGTTGACAGTAGTTATTGCACTTACAACTTTCTACTGGAGTTGACAGTAGTTATTGCACTTACAACTTTCTACTGGAGTTGACAGTAGTTATTGTACTTACAACTTTCTACGGGAGTTGACAGTAGTTATTGCACGTACAACCTTCTACAAATGTTGACAGTAGTTATTGCACTTACAACTTTCTACTGGAGTTGACAGTAGTTATTGCACTTACAACTTTCTACTGGAGTTGACAGTAGTTATTGTACTTACAACTTTCTACTGGAGTTGACAGTAGTTATTGTACTTACAACTTTCTACTGGAGTTGACAGTAGTTATTGCACTTACAACTTTCTACTGGAGTTGACAGTAGTTATTGCACTTACAACTTTCTACTGGAGTTGACAGTAGTTATTGCACTTACAACTTTCTACTGGAGTTGACAGTAGTTATTGCACTTACAACTTTCTACTGGAGTTGACAGTAGTTATTGCATGACTGGAGTTGACAGTAGTTATTGTACTTACAACTTTCTACTGGAGTTGACAGTAGTTATTGCACTTACAACTTTCTACAAAAGTTGACAGTAGTTATTGCACTTACAACTTTCTACTGGAGTTGACAGTAGTTATTGCACTTACAACTTTCTACTGGAGTTGACAGTAGTTATTGCACTTACAACTTTCTACTGGAGTTGACAGTAGTTATTGCACTTACAACTTTCTACTGGAGTTGACAGTAGTTATTGCACTTACAACTTTCTACTGGAGTTGACAGTAGTTATTGCACTTACAACTTTCTACTGGAGTTGACAGTAGTTATTGCACTTACAACTTTCTACTGGAGTTGACAGTAGTTATTGCACTTACAACTTTCTACTGGAGTTGACAGTAGTTATTGCACTTACAACTTTCTACTGGAGTTGACAGTAGTTATTGCACTTACAACTTTCTACTGGAGTTGACAGTAGTTATTGCACTTACAACTTTCTACTGGAGTTGACAGTAGTTATTGCACTTACAACTTTCTACTGGAGTTGACAGTAGTTATTGCACTTTAAACTTTCTACTGGAGTTGACAGTATTGCACTTACAACTTTCTACTGGAGTTGACACTTACAACTTTCTACTGTTGTTGACAGTAGTTATTGCACTTACAACTTTCTACTGTTGTTGACAGTAGTTATTGCACTTACAACTTTCTACTGTTGTTGACAGTAGTTATTGCACTTACAACTTTCTACTGTTGTTGACAGTAGTTATTGCACTTACAACTTTCTACTGGTACTTACAACTCTCTACGGGAGTTGACAGCTGTTATTGCACTTACAACTTTCTACTGGAGTTGACAGTAGTTATTGCACTTACAACTTTCTACTGGAGTTGACAGTAGTTATTGCACTTACAACTTTCTACTGGAGTTGACAGTAGTTATTGCACTTACAACTTTCTACTGGAGTTGACAGTAGTTATTGCACTTACAACTTTCTACTGGAGTTGACAGTAGTTATTGCACTTACAACTTTCTACTGGAGTTGACAGTAGTTATTGCACTTACAACTTTCTACTGGAGTTGACAGTAGTTATTGCACTTACAACTTTTTACTGGAGTTGACAGTAGTTATTGCACTTACAACTTTCTACTGGAGTTGACAGTAGTTATTGCACTTACAACTTTCTACTGGAGTTGACAGTAGTTATTGCACTTACAACTTTCTACTGGAGTTGACAGTAGTTATTGCACTTACAACTTTCTACTGGAGTTGACAGTAGTTATTGCACTTACAACTTTCTACTGGAGTTGACAGTAGTTATTGCACTTACAACTTTCTACTGGAGTTGACAGTAGTTATTGACAGTAGTTATTGCACTTACAACTTTCTACTGGAGTTGACAGTAGTTATTGCACTTACAACTTTCTACTGGAGTTGACAGTAGTTATTGCACTTACAACTTTCTACTGGAGTTGACAGTAGTTATTGCACTTACAACTTTCTACTGGAGTTGACAGTAGTTATTGCACTTACAACTTTCTACTGGAGTTGACAGTAGTTATTGCACTTACAACTTTCTACTGGAGTTGACAGTAGTTATTGCACTTACAACTTTCTACTGGAGTTGACAGTAGTTATTGCACTTACAACTTTCTACTGGAGTTGACAGTAGTTATTGCACTTACAACTTTCTACTGGAGTTGACTCAACTCCTCAAGTGCTCTATTTGCAAAGAAATATTTCTGCATTTATATTTTCATTGAATCGTTTTCAACTTAACTATCAAGGTTGGTTTATAAATCAGTATAAAAGGTCACAGATTTTCTAACTAAATTACTTCATACATCAGATGATATTCATTAACGGAAGTTCATCTATTACATTAACAAGGAGACGTGTCGGCTAGGAGACGTCGGCAAGGAGACGTGTTGGCCAGGAGACGTGTTGGCTAGGAGACGTGTCGGCCAGGAGACGTGTCGGCCAGGAGACGTGTCGGCCAGGAGACGTGTCGGCCAGGAGACGTGTCGGCCAGGAGACGTGTCGGCCAGGAGACGTGTCGGCCAGGAGATGTGTCGGCCAGGAGACGTGTCGGCCAGGAGACGTGTCGGCCAGGCTGTAAGATGCTCTGATAAAACTGTTTTTGTCACTAAATGAGATCTCCAAAATTGGAAGCGTTTTTTTAGAGAGTTTTTGTTTTATGTTTGTGATGGTCAGCAATTTTTCTGTCACTAAAGACTTTTCTCATTATGAAGATCTTTTAAATAGTGGAACATGTATTTATTGAAAGGTTACATAATTATGCTTTTGAATGTGTCGAAGATATTGTAACCAGAGTGACTAACCTAGTTGTGAAGTTGTTCTTAATACTAAAGTATTTTTTTGAACGTATAACGTATAATAACTTTCACTGTTGGAAAAATACCTCTGAAACTTCCGTTACTACTGAACCACAGTGACTTCAGTCCTGCTGGAGGGAAACCTAAGAAACTGCCATAGCTACTGAACCATAGTGACTTCAGTCCCACTGGAAGGAAACCTAAGAAACTGCCGTAGCTACTGAATCATAGTGACTTCAGTAGTGCTGGAAGGAAACCTATAAAACTGCAGTAGGTTATAGCATTTCACTGCATTTTAATCGCTGGTAAACAGACAAGAATAACAGTGGAAGATGTTAAGTGAATGTGTTGGGAATGTTGAGTGATGCAAAACAATTGCTTGGAGAGACATAAATGTCAGTGTGGGAGACACTGTTGAGTAGAGCGCACTGGGAAAGTTTGAAGTGTTCGGTGAATATAGCAGAGTAGAAACTTTAGCTTACCTCAAGGGATACAGCAAGAATATATATACAAGAACGCTAAAGATATACACAAAATTGGTACAGCAAAACGCAAGAAGAGTACATTAGACAACACTTAAGTACAGTTCAGGATAAAAGTGACCTTTACGACAGTTTGTCAGCATCACCAGTACAGTAACAAATAAGAACAGTACAGTAACATAAAACAGTACAGTAACACATTCAACAGTGTAGGCACATATGAAATTGTATAGCAACATATAAAACAGTATAGTAATATATAAAACAGTATACTAATACATTAAACAGTATTGTAAAAACAAAACAATAAAGTAACAAATAAAATAGTATAGTAATACACAAAACAATAATGCATCACATATAACAGTGTAATAGCAAATAAAACAGTAAAGTGAGACATAAAACAGCATAGTGGCACAAAAACAGTATACAAACAGAAAAACAGCATAGTAACACATAAAACATATATAACGAAAAACAGCATAGTAACACATAAAACATATATAACGTAAAGCAGTACAGCAACACAGAATAACAATATAATACAAGAGAAGTACATCAAAATAACAATGTTGCAACACACAAGACCAGTACAGTAACACAGAAGAACAGTACAAAAGAGTAACACAGAAGAACGATACAGTACAGCAACGCAGAAGATCAGTACAGTACAGTAAACCAGAAGAATAGTAGAGTAACATTGAAGAAGAGATCAGTACAGTAAAACAGAAGAAAAATACAATGACACAGAAGACCAATACAGTACAGTAACAGAGAAGACTAGTACAGTACAATAACACAGAAGACAGTACAATAACAAATACAGTACAGTAACAGAAGAAGACTAGTACAGTAACACAAAAGAACAGTACAATACAATAACGCAGAAGAACAGTGCGGTACAATAACACAGAAGACAGTACAGTAACACAATAACACAGAAGAACAGAAGAGTACAGTACAATAACACAGAAGACCAGTACAGTACAATAACACAGAAGACCAGTACAGTAACACAGAAGACCAGTACAGTACAATAACACAGAAAACACAGTACAATAACACAGAAGACAGTACAATAACACAGAAGAACAGACAGTACAGTAACACATAAGTACAATAACAAAGCAGTACATTACAAAACACAGTAGCATAGTACAATAACACAGAAGAACAGAAGAGTAACACATAAGAAAAATGCAGTACGGTAACGCAGAAGAACAGTACAGTGACTCAGAAAAACAGTACAGTAACACAGAAGAACAATACAGTAGCTCAGAACAACAGTACAACAACACAGAAGATGTGTTCAGTAACACAGAAGATCAATGCAATACAATAACACAGAAGTTAAGTATAGTACAATACCAGAGAAAACAAGTACAGTACAAAAACACAGAAGAGTAGTTCGGTAACATAGAAGACCAGTATAGTAACACAGAAAAATAGTTCAATAACACAGAAAATTATAGTAACACAGAATATCAGTACAGTAACACAGAACAGCAGCACAATAACACAGAAGATCAGTTCCGTAACACAGAAGATCAGTACAGTAACACAGAAGAACAGTACATTCCAGTAACACAGAAGAACAGTACATTCCAGTAACACAGAAGAACAGTACAGTACCACAGAAGATCAGTACAGTAACACAGAAGAACAGTACAGTACCACAGAGAAACAGTACATTCCAGTAACACAGAAGAACAGTACAGTACCACAGAGAAACAGTACAATACAGTAACACAGAAGAACAGTACAGTACAGTGACACAGGAGAACAATACAGTACAGTAAAACAGAAGAACAATACAGTACAGAAGCATAGAAGAACAGTACATTACCACAGAGAAACAGTACAATACAGTAACAGAGAAAAACAGTACTGTACAGTAACACAGAAGAACAATACAGTACCACAGAGAAACAGTACAATACAGTAACAGAGAAAAACAGTACGGTACAGTAACACAGAAGAACAATACAGTACAGTAACACAGAAGAACAGTACAGTAAAACAGAAGAACAATACAGTACAGAAGCATAGAAGAACAGTACAGTACAGTAACGCGGAAGAACAGTACAGTAACACAGAAGGACAGTACAGTAACACGGAAGAACTCTACAATACAGTAACACAGAAGAACAGTATAATACAGTAACTTAGAAGTACAGTACATTACAGTAACACAGATGAACAATACAGTACAGTAACACAGAAGAACAATACAATACACTAATGCAGAATAACAGTACAGTAGAGTAACTCAGAAAAACAGTTCAGTAACACTGAAGAGCAGTACAGTATCACAGGAGAACAGTACAGTGACTCAGAGAAACAGTACAGTGACTCAGAGAAACAGTACAGTGAAACAGAAGAAGAGCACAGTAACACAGAAGAACAGTGCAGGAACAAAGAAGAACAGGATAGTACAGTGACACAGAAGAGCAGTAAGGTAGAGGTAGCTGAGTTTATGCAATACTGGGATACCTTCCTGGGATCTCACAGAGACTGAAATATATCTAGTTGTTTTAATGTTAACTCTAGTGAGTGCATTAATGTTCTTCCTCGTTACACTAATGAACAATATGATCAGTTCTGCTGTTCGTATTTTTGTTAATGTTAAATCTATTGAATGAACACTAATAAGAACACTACCATGAATCCAGTCAGGGTGGCTGCAATGGGAATAACACCCCGTGGCACCTGTCAGGGTGGCTGGAGTGGGAATAACACCACCGTGGTTAATGTCAGGGAGGCTTCAGTGGGAATAACACCACCGTGGTTAATGTCAGGGAGGCTTCAGTGGGAATAACACCACCGTGACTACTGTCAGGGAGGCTACCTGGAGGGTATTCCGGAGATCAGCGCCCCCACGGCCCGGTACATGACCATGCCTCCGGGTGGATCAGGGCCTGAGCAACGAGGCTGTTATTTCTGACCGAACGTAGTCCAACGTGCGAACCACAACCCGGCTAATTTGGCACTAACTTAGGTATCTGTCCAGCTCCCACTGGAAGACAACCAGGGGTCAATTGGTAATTCCCCTTATGGCTGGTGGGAGGCTGTTTAACAGTCTTGGGCCCCGGACACTTATTGTGTTTTCTCTTAGTGTACTAGTGGCGCCTCTGCTTTTCACTGGGGGTATGTTGCATCGTCTGCCAAGACTTTTGCTTTCGTTGGTAGTGATTTCTCTGTTCAGATTAGGGACCAGTCCCTCCAGAATCTTCCAGGTGTAAATTATGATACATCTCTCTCCCCTGCGCTAAAGTGAGTACAAGTCATGTGCTTCCAGGCGTTCCCAGTAGTTAAGGTGTTTGATGGAACTTATACGTGCAGTAAAGGTTCTCTGTACATTCTCTTGACCTGCAGTTTCACCTGCCTGAGATCCTGAGGAAAGACAGAGTGAACAGAGGGGGTGGAGGAGTGGCAGTGCTCATCAAAAACCAATGGGAGTTTGACGAGCTGGAGAAAGGAGACAGAGGAGAAGCAAGAGTTACATAATAGGAACACTTTAGTCTGGAGGTCCTAAGGTGGTAATTGCAGTGATGTATAATCCACCACAGAACAGCAGGAGGCCAAAGCAAGACTATGATGAGAGTAACAGAGCAATGGTTGATACACTGACTGAATTGGCAAGAAGGGCTCATGTGAACAGGGCAAAGCTGGAGTCACATGGAGGCCCAGAAACGTGGAGGGCTAAGATGATGGAGGTAGTACTGGAAAACCTCATGTACCAACATGTAAAGGACTCTAGCTAAAGAAGGAGTGGCAATAATGTTGAAGAATAAGTTATGGCAGGAAAAGAGGGAATATAAATGAATAAATAAGGGTTGGATGTGAAAAGTAGGTTAAAGTAAGTGTTTATGCACCTGGTGAAGAGAGACGTGTAGAGAGATTTTGGGAAATCTTGAGTGAGTGCGTGGAGAGTTGTGAACCAAGTGAGAGAGTACTGGTGGTTGGGGATCTCAATGCAAAAGTGAGTAAAAATGTTGTGGAGGGAGTAGCAGGTAAATTTGGGGTGCTTGGGGCAAATAAAAATGGGAAGCCTATAATTCAGCTATGTGTAGTAAGAGGTTTGGTAATAAGTAATACATATTTTATGAAAAAGAAGATAAATAAGCATACTAGGTATTATATAGCACGTAATGAATGTAGTTTGTTAGATTGTGTATTGGTGGATAAAAGGTTGATGGGTAGGCTTCAGGATGTACATGTTTATAGAGGGGCGACGGATACATCTTATCATCATTTAGTTGTAGCTACAGTTAGAGTAAGAGGTAGATGGGACGAAAGGAAAACGGCAACAGTAAGAGAGAGGTGAAAATGTATAAACTAAGGGAGGAGGAGAGGAGGGTGAGATACAAGCAACTATTGGCAGAAAGGTGGACCATTGCAACTATGAGTAGTGGGGGGGTTGAAGAGAGTTGGAATAGTTTTAAAAATGCAGTATTAGAATGTGAGGCAGAAGTTTTTGGTTATAGGAGGGTGGGGGCAGGAGGAAAGACGAGTGATTGGTGGAATGATGAAGTAAAGGGTGTGATAAAAAGAGAAAAAGGTAGCTTATGCTAGGCTTTTACAAAGCAGATTTTTATAAGAAGAGCAGAGTATATGGAGAGTAAAAGAATGGTGAAGAGAGTGGTGAGAGAGTGCAAAAGGAGAGCAGATGATAGAGTGGGAGAAACACTGACAAGAAATTTTGCTGAAAATAAGAAAAAATCTTGGAGTGAGATGTACAAGTTAAGAAAATCTAGAGAACGACTGGATTTGTCAGTTAATAACAGAGTAATGGAGTTAGTAGATGGGGAACTGGAGGTATTAAGCTAGATGGCGGGAATATTTTGAGGAACTTTTAAATGTCGATGAAAAAAGGGAGGCTGTAATTTCATGCTCTGGCCAGGGAGGTATAACATCTTTTAGGAGTGAAGAAGAACAGGATGTGAGTGAGGGAGAGGGGCGTGAGGCATTACGTAGAATGAAAGGGGGTAAAGCAGCTGGAACTGACGGGATCATGACAGAAATGTTAAAAGCAGTGTTGAAGTGGTTGGTATTTCTGTTTAATAACTGTATGAAAGACGGGAAGGTACCTAGGGATTAGCAGAGAGCATATATAGCTTCTTTATATAAAGGGAAGCGGGACAAAAGAGATTGTAAAAATTATAGGGAATAAATTTACTGAGTATACCAGGTAAACTGTACAATAGAGTTAAAATTGAAAGAATTATTGGTAATACAGAGAGTAGGATTGCAGACGAGCAAGGAGGCTTTAGAGTGGGTAGGGGATGTGTAGATCAGGTGTTTACATTGAAGCATATATGAGAACAGTATTTAGATAAAGGTAGGGAAGTTTTCATTGCATTTATGGATTTAGAGAAGGCATGTGATATAGTAGATAGAGGAGCAATGTGGCAGATGTTGCAAGTGTGTGGAATAGGTAGTAAGTTACTAAATGCTGTAAAAGGTTTTTATGAGGATAATGAGGCTCAGATTAGGGTGTGTAAGAGAGAGGGAGATTACTTCCCGGTAAAAGTAGGTCTTAGGGATGTGTAATGTCATCATGGTTATTAATATATTTATAGATGGGGTTGTAAAAGAAGTAAATGCTAGGGTGTTGGAGAGAGAGAGGTGGGATTAAATTATGGGGAATCAAATACTAAATGGAAGGTGACACAGTTTTTGCTGATGATACTGTTATCATGGGAGATTCTAAAGAGAAGTTGCAAAGGTTAGTGGATGTGTTTGGGAGGGTATGCAAAGAT
>NW_027197571.1:0-12500 GCF_038502225.1 Cherax quadricarinatus
AAATCTTTCTGGAGTGCTCTAATGTCCTCGTCAGAATTAATTCGACGGCCTATTTTGGTGTCACTGGCAAACTTGCTTATGTCGCTCTTTATGCCCTCATCAATGTAGTTTATGTAGATTGTGAACAACAGGGGGCCCAACACTGACCCCTGTGGAACACCGCTCGTGACGCTTCCCCACTCTGATTTCTCCCCATTTATGCAAACTCTCTGCTGCCTATTTGTCGACCATGCCTCTATCCAGGAAAAAATTTCTCCTATTACATGTGCCTTAATTTTCCTCAATAGTCTCTGATGTGGGACCCTGTCAAAAGCCTTCCTGAAGTCCATATACACAGTATCATTCATTACCATGATCTACCTCCTCAAATACCTTTGTGAAAAAAGTTAATAAATTCGTAAGGTTGAGATTCGTTGATTAAATTATGCTTTTCAAGGTGGCTACAAACTGCCTCGGCAATTATTGATTCCATAAATTTTCCCACTATGGAGGTTAGGTTTATTCGTCTATAGTTAGAAGCTAAGGACCTGTCACCTGCTTTGAAAATAGGTGTCACATTTGCCATTTTCCACTTATCTGGCACCATGCCACTTTGTAGTGATATGTTGAAAAGATTAGCCAGATGTTTGCTAAGCTCCTCTTTACATTCCTTTAGAACCCTTGCATACAGTTCATCAGGGCCTGGGGATTTGTTAGGTTTTAATTTATCAATTTGCCTAAGGATCATGTCACTTGTGACCCTAATCGTGCATAGTTTATCATCATCCTGTTCTATATAATTTATTATTTCTGGAATATCGCTAGTATCTTCCTGTGTAAAAACTGAGAGGAAGTATGTGTTAAAAATTCTACACATTTCCTTATCACTGGCCGTAAGCTGACCCGAGTAACCTTTGAGTGGGCCTATCTTGTCCCTGATCTTACTTCTGTATACCTGAAAGAATCCTTTTGGGTTAGTCTTCGATTCTCTTGCAACTTTAACCTCATAATCTCTTTTTGCTTTTCTTATTCCCCTTTTTCATTTCTCTCATTAACTGAATATATTGATTTCTTAACTGCACCTCTCCTCTTTCGATTTGCCTATATATGCCTAACTTTTGACCAATTAGATGTTTTAATCTATTGTTCATCCATTTAGGATTATTTTTGCTTGATCTGATTTCCCTATTTGGAACGTAAGTTGTCTGAGCAGCTAGAACTAAGCCCTGGAAAACGTCATATCGGCAATCACCACCACCTACCTGACCCATAGTCAGGTCATTCCAATTCAGCCCACCTAAGAAATTTTTCAGTCCTATGAAATCTGCCAAGCGGAAGTCAGGGACAGAGACTTGATTGCCATTATGAGGGGAATTCCATGATATAATAAAACTGAGTGATTTGTGATCACTTTCCCAAAGCTCATCATTACCCTCAATATTATTAATTAGTGTTTCCCTGCTGGCAAGAACCAAGTCAAGCAGGTTATTTCCTCTAGTTGGTTCTGTCACAAACTGTTTTAAAAAAAACAATCCTGACTAAATTTCCTGTCAAATTGCTCCAGTCAATCTGTCTATAGTTTAAATCTCCCATTATCACAACATTTTCGTATGTATAAGCCTTACGAATTTCATCCCATAGAAGTTTACCTCAATCCCTATCAAGATTTGGGGCCTTGTAAATCACACCCAAAATTAGTTTTTCATGGCCCTCGACAAGCTGTAACCAAACAGATTCAGTGGCTGACGCTTCTAATTTTATATCTTGTCTAATCCTGGTAATCCTCCTGGTAATCCTCAGTAGTCAACAAGTCACTCACATATATTATTGGTTACGTCATGCATTTTGACTTGAATCCCAAACAAACACTAATTTATTGCACCACTTGCCTAAACTACCATTACTACTACTAGCACCACTACTACCACCACTACTACTACTAGAAGTACCACTAATATTACCACTACTAGTACCACTTACTACTACCACTACCAACAGTACTAATATTACAACCACCACCCCTACTACTATTACAACCACCTCCGTGGTACCACTACTACTAGTACCACTACTACTAGTAGTACCACTACTAATATTACCACCACTACTACCACTACCACTACTACTAGTACCACTACTATTACTCCACCACAGCTACTAGTATCACTATTACTACTACCCCCACCACTACTACTAGTACCACTATTACTCCACAACTACTAGTATCACTATTACTACCACCACTACTAGTACCACTACTACTATTTCCACTGCGACCATCACCGCTACTACTACTACCAGCACCACTACCACCACCAGTACTACTACCACTACCACCACCACTACCACTATTACTACTACTTCTACCACCACTACTACCACCACAACCACTACCCCCAATACTACTACCACTACCACCACCACTACTATTACTACCACCACCACCACTACTAATACCACCACTACTACTACTACCACCATCACCACCACAATCACCACTAGTACTACCACCAGCACTACCACCACTACTACTAACACCACCACCACTACTACCAACACCACCATGTACCAGGTGATACCCTGTAGGTCAGGAATAGGTAGTGGTACCAGGTGATACCCTGCAGGTTAGGATTGCATAGTGGTACCAGCTGATACCCTGCAGGTCAGGGTTACATAGTGGTACTAGGTGATACCCTGCAGGTCAGTGTTACGTAGTGGTACCAGGTCACACCCTGCAGGTCAGGGTTACATAGTGGTACCAGATGATACCCTGCAGGTCAGGAATACATAGTCGTACCAGATACCCTGCAGGTCATTGTTACATAGTGGTACCAGGTGATACCCTGCAGGTCAGGTTTACATAGTGGTACCAGGTGATACCCTGCAGGTCAGGGTTACATGGTGATACCAGGTGATAACCTGCAGGTCAGGATTACATAGTGGTACCAGGTGATACCCTGCAGGTCAGGGTTACACAGTGGTACCAGGTGATATCCTGCACGTCACGGTTACACAGCGGCACCAGGTGATACCCTGCAGGTCACAGTTACAGTGGTACCAGGTGATACCCTGCAGGTCAGGGTTACATAGTACCAGGTGATACCCTGCAGGTCAGTGTTACATAGTGGTACCAGGTAATGCCCTGCTAGTCAGGGTTGCATAGTAATACCAGGTGATACCCTGCAGATCAGGGTTACATAGTAGTACCAGGTGATACCTTGCAGGTCTGGCTTACATAGTTTTACTAGGTGATACCCTGCATGTCAGTGTTACATAGTGGTACCATGTGATACCCTGCAGGTCAGGATTACATAGTGGTACCAGGTGATATGCTGCAGGTCAGTGTTACATAGTGGTATCAGGTGATACGCTGCAGGTCATGGTTACATAATGATACCAGGTGATACCCTGCAAGGCAGTGTTACACAGTACCAGGTGATAACCTGCAGGTCAGTATTACACACTGGTACCAGGTGATAACCTGCAGGTCACGGTTACGCAGTGGTACCAGGTGTCGCAACCCCTGAATGGGTTGCAATGATTATGTATATATATATAATTATCTTTTCATATAATTTTATATTGCTTATATTTGCGATAATAGCTAAATCGTAAATGTATTGCTTTATATTATTATTTGACTGACTTGTGTTGTTAGGTAGGATGTAACACATATATTATGTGCTCAGTTCAAGTCTTGATTGTCTAACTACTGTAATTATCGCTCTTTGCTCGTTTCCCTGCCGGCTTCTTGCTGGGCAGCGACCCACGGAGCTATCACGTGATCGAGGGGGGGGTGTCCTCACCTCGCCTGAAGTATTCAGTCTGGTCTAGACTCTCTTGGTGGTTGAACAGATTGTCTGTCTCATTATTCTTGTTAGTTCTGTAGAACTCTGTTCACAGAACATTGTATAGACTTGGTGATTTTCGACGTTGTACTGAGGTTGTGTGTCGCATAGACACTCTAAACAACTCAGGTCCTGAGCTGTAGCTTCTGACTTAACTTGTACTGGTATCTGTGTAGTATCACAGTCGGGGATTTTCTTATGCTGAACTTAGATTCAGTAGTATGGGAGATGTGTGACTTTTGTGGAGGATCTGCAGATGGTCCCTACTTAGTGTCGTTATATTATCTCCTTGTTCCTGATTCTGTGTCGCAGTTGCTTGTTATATTGCTATTGGGCTTAGCATTCTTTTTATTGTTCAAGCAGACTGTTCTGATTGCCAGTTGGTCAAGAAGTTAGTTTGTGAGGACTTGTTTAAGTCTAGTCGAGTCGTGAGACATAGCAAACTACTTAGAGCACTTACACACATACACACAAACTTGCTTGTACATATTTGTAATATCTTATTAAATGTTAATGTACCAGACGGTACTTAAGAATTATAAAGGTGATATATGCTTTCAGCACAATAATACTGTATACGAGAGAAGTGATTAATATTATTTTGATTACTGTGATTAATTTAACTTGATAATATACCTCTAGACTTAATAAATTTATTAAATTTTAATTTCTCTAGTTAGTAGCCTACTAGTTGTAATCCTGAAGCACTATTGAATCATACTGAATTCTAATGGATAATTGGACAAGGATACTGACTACCTGTTACGAAAACCCAGTAACAGGCTGGATGCTAGAAGGGCAGTCCTTTCTAGTATTCACTGGAGATATCTAAGCTTTTAGAATCGCGTTTTTTGTAACACCAGGTAATACCCTGCAAGTCAGTGTTACACAGTGGTACCAGGTAACACCCTGCAGGTCAGGGTTACATAGTGGTACCAGGTGATACCCTGCAGGTCTGGGTTACATAGTGGTACCAGGTTGATACCCTGTAGGTCAGGGTTACACAGTGGTACCAGGTAATACCCTGCAGGTCAGGGTTACAGTGGTACGAGGTGATACCCTGCAGGTCAGGGTCACACACTGGTACCAGGTAATACCCTGGTCAGGTCAGGGTCACAGTGGTACCAAATACCCAGCAAATCAGGGTCACACAGTGGTACCAGGTAATACCCAGCAGGTCAGGGTCACACAGTGGTACCAGGTAATATCCAGCAGGTCAGGGTCACAGTGGTACCAGGTAATACCCTGCAGGTCAGGGTCCCACACTGGTACTAGGTAATACCCTGCATGTCAGGGTTACACGCTGGTACTAGGTAATACCCTGCATGTCAGGGTTACACGCTGGTACTAGGTAATACCCTGCAGGTCAGGGTTACACGCTGGTACTAGGTAATACCCTGCAGGTCAGGGTTACACGCTGGTACTAGGTAATACCCTGCAGGTCAGGGTCACACAGCGGTACCAGGTAATACCCTGCAGGTCAGGGTCACACAGCGGTACCAGGTAATACCCTGCAGGTTAGGGTCACATCTGTAGTGCATAAAATCTTAATCAGTGATAACTAGCTAGTAAATCACTTATACTAACTAGTAAATCATTGATAATCAATAAATCTGATATCTAGCTAGTAAATTACTAATAACTAGCTAATTAAAAAATCACCACTGCGGTACCTGGTCCCAAAGTACCAAGTTAAGACCGAATCAGATGGAAGAGCCAGACTCATGGCAGTCGAATAATTGCATCTGAGAATGATATATATTTAGGTTCAAATCCAAGAAAAGTGAAGGATAATCCCAGTTCCTTGAATCAAGAGCCTTCTACTGGACATCAAGACTATCAAACCTTGAAATAGTGGAAATACCAAAGAAAGAGGATGCAATTATCTTTGGTAAACAGTGAGTGTAGTGTTGTGCTTGGTAAAGTTCCAGACACTCCTGGCTGGATGTTTCTACCTTTAAATATTTCACAGCTTTTTAATGTTTGTTTACAACACGTCAGTGTTATGTCTTTATTCAGCACATAATTATCTTAATGGTGTTGTTTAATATCCTGTGACAAGACTTTCAGCAACGTTGTATGACAGAGTTTAATGATGTTGATGTTCAGTTTTGTATGATAAGGTCTAATGATGTTGATGTTCAGCTTTGTATGACAGGGTCTAATGATGTTGATGTTCAGCTTTGTATGACAGGGTCTAATGTTGTTGATGTTCAGCTTTGTATGACAGGGTCTAATGATGTTGATGTTCAGCTTTGTATGACAGGGTCTAATGTTGTTGATGTTCAGTTTTGTATGACAGGGTCTAATGATGTTGATGTTCAGTTTTGTATGACAGGGTCTAATGATGTTGATGTTCAGTTTTGTATGACAGGGTCTAATGATGTTGATGTTCAGTTTTGTATGACAGGGTCTAATGATGTTGATGTTCAGCTTTGCATGACAGGGTCTAATGATGTTGATGTTCACTTTTGTATGATAAGGTCTAATGATATTGATGTTCAGCTTTGCAAGACAGGGTCTAATGATGTTGATGTTCAGCTTTGCAAGACAGGGTCTAATGTTGTGCAGGGAACCCTACCAATTAAGTAAGGCCTTTATGGCAGGGAGCCTTGCCAATTAAATAAAGGTCTTTACTGAACAAGTTCTGGCAAAAATGCTAAGCTCTGGAAAGCAATGCAGAAAGTGGAGTAGCTGTACATAGTACCCAGTCCTTGTATAATAGTTGCAAAGACGGCGGTAGTGTGTGTGTACATCGTATGGTAATGTTACTGATGTTACCCATCCTGATAGATACCTAGTGACCAGGATGGATAACAATACTGACTGTGTTGTGGGTAGTATAAACCTTGGTAATAGATACCGACAAAGTGTAGAAAGACAAATAAGCAAAAATTAGGATATGTTTATTAGAAAACGTTTCGGTCCTGGGATCTTGATCACTTTAACAGAGAGGTTAAAAAGACGGTATATATAGGCGGAGAGTGAGGTGTGAGTGACGCATGGTGACCTGTCTTTTAAACCTCTGTATGTTAGAAGTGATCAAGGTTCCAGGCCCGAAACGTTTTCTGTTATGTCCTAGTGTTTGCTTACATGTCTTTCCAAACTAATTTGTCAGTATCTATTAGCAAGGTTTATACCATACGTAATCTTTACCTTTACAAGCAGCACTGGGATTATTTTCAACATCCGGGGTCCCAGACTTTTCAACATCTTACCAGAAGATATCAGAAACACTGCTGGAACAAGTGTAGAAGTCTTCAAGAGGAAACTAGACAAGTATCTTCACCAGGTGCCAGATCAACCAGGCTGTGATGGATATGTGGGGCAGCGGACCTCCAGCAGCAACAGCCTGGTTGACCAGGCAAGCACCAGACGAGCCTGGTCCATGGCCGGGCTCAGAGAGTAGATAAACTCTCGAAACTCTTCAAAGGTATAAGATCAAAGGTACTATGTGGTCATGCCATTTGGAATGTGTAATTGGCCAGCCTCATGCCAGTGCATTATACACCACGTGATAAATGTTGACTGGTGTTAAATTCTGTGTGGATGATCTTGTGGTTACAGAACAAACATGGGAATCTCGTGTAATTTCACCAGTGTTTAACCTCCTCCAGCTTCACAAACTTGTAAGTTCAGACAAGAGATGGTAGTTTTCTTAAATCACGCAATAAAACAGCGGCCTGGTGGTTAACGCTCTGGCTTCACACGGTGAGGGCCTGGGTTCGATTCCCAGCCAGAGTAGAAACATTGGACGTGTTTCTTTCCACCTGTTGTCTATGTTCCCCATCAGTAAAATGGGTACCTGGGTGTTAGTCGACTGGTGTGGGTCGCATCCTGGGACACTGACCTAAGGAGGCCTGGTCACAGACCGGGCCGCGGGGGCGCTGACCCCCGGAACTCTCTCCAGAAACTCCAGATATATAGACAATAAACCATACAATATCATCATATTACTCTTCAAAGGACCAAAAATCTATCGTGATTTCTAGGAATGTTTTTTTTTTTCTCCCAAACTTTTCACTATGCAATTTCCTATTTCTGCTCTAAAAAGTCCCATTTATTTGGGATAATTGAAAGAATTCTTTTATCAGAGTAAGAATATAGCAAACATTTGCTCCTCTCTTACAGTATCTGAGTATTGAAGCAAAGTCTTGGGTAGTTTTGGGAAGAAGCTGGAGAAGTGGGGGAAGGGGGAATAGTTGGTTTAGAGAAGGACCTACCTAGTATGGGCCAGTAGGCCTTCTGCAGTTGAAGAATGAGATACTTATGCAACATTTGGGAATCTTTATTGTAGAGACATTTTGCTACACACTGGCTTCTTTAGTCCAACAAAAAGGTGGAAAAAGAGGAGTTGTTTGAGGTAATTGGTCCCTCAGCCTGGAACTGGTGTGATCAATGCAACAATCTTTCTTCTCTGTATTGGACTGAAGAAGCCACTGTGTGGCGAAAGTCTTTCTCAGCAAAGATTCCCAAATGTTGCAAAAGTGTTTCATTCTTCAACTTTACGTTTTTCTAAACCATTTATCACACAGCCTTCTGCAATATCATCCATTCTCATTTTCTTACGTGTATCCTGGTTTCTCCTGCTCTTCAGTGTTGTACGTGGATGAGAGTGAGGTGGGCATTGATGTTCTATTAGTTTAGGACAACAATAACACTGGGTTTTGAATCTGACATGTTACTTCTCAAGAAAGCTGAACCACCACTACCATAATTATGTGGAACCTAAAGTTTACAGACGACGTTGTCTCTTAGGAGACGTACCAGACGCACTGTCCAGGACACTGCTTGAGCAGCACATGCTGCAACATTGCACAACCCATTCTCCTTCGGGAGCCAGAGACGGGTCATCGCCAAGACTCGTGCCAGGACACCGGTCTTGGCGAACATTATACATATATGCTATAATTATGCTACAACTGAAAAAAGACATTGGCTTTAGTGAGTGCGCTGGTGCATTTCAAGATGTTTACTTGGGGACTGATTCCTGGAAATAACTCCTGAAACTATGTCCCTGCAGCCTGGTCTCAAACTAAGACTGATTAACCAGACTGTTGATGGTAGCAACATTCAATCCATGAATCACAGCCCGCCTGATCAGGGACCAACTTGAGAAACTTATCAGTTCCCTCTTGAAGGCAACTACAGGGCTGTTGGTAATCTTTATCAGCAAGGGGGGAGAGTTGAAAAGTCTTGGTCCCCTTATACTTATTGACGTCTCTTAGTGTACTCAATGGAGGTATTTCGCATCACCTACCAAGCTTCTTGCTCTAATGGGGAGTGACTGTTGTGTGCACAGCTGGGACCAATTAACAGGCACCTGGTCCCTTCCAGCCAATATATATTACTGTTTGATTTAACCAGGTCCAGGAGAACATGAGAGAACAGCAGGCGAGTGGAGACAAGAGTGAGCTGACAATGATCCGAGGAGAGTCACAGCGAGTGGAATATCATCTCTCCTTTTGTTTACGTGTCATGCACTGGTGCTGTGTGTGAACAAGGCTGGATTAGTCCTGTGACTGTTTCATACACGTTATACCGTAGTGTTCAGCCCTCTTGAAGAGGAAAGATTAGTCAGGAAGCACAACAAATGCCTCCTGACTTGGGTTTTGGTCATTTGATACACAAATAACCAGCACAAAGGAGAAAAACATTAACTAGTTTCTAGTCACTAGTTAATGGCCCAAGTCGGAGCGAAACGTCATAAATTAACTTTCTATGTGCGGGTTGTGTATTGTTCCAGTCAGGGTATTGTAACTGTTTTCTTTTAGTTCCATGATGAGCGGCCATGGCAGTTTTTGGGTCACCTGATCGATGGCTCTCTGACAACCTCTTCAAAAACTAAAGATATAACCTGATGGGATCACTGGTCAATACTCTGCATTTCGCTTTCCCAATGTTTACGTGAATTTCCGGCTCAGAAAGGCGCCTGGAGAGACGGTCGTCTAAGCGAGGAGGTATTCCATACTTCCATGCTGGACTGAAGAAGTCACTGGCTGGCGAAACGTTTCCAGAATAAAGATACCAAAATGTCAGTTTTCTAAACCATTGTATTAACATTCTCCATAATTTCAGAAGGATGATCTAGCAAGACGCACAAGGATCATAACACATACAAGTCTTGAAGAAAAAAAAGGCACAATACCGTGACTGGAACAATACCGTGACTGGAACAATACCGTGACTGGAACAATACCGTGACTGGAACAATACACAAATAACCCGCACATGAGAGGAGCTTAGTGTAACTTTGTAAATGGTCCGAATTTGACCATTTACAAAGTCACACTGACAGAAAGGAGAAGAGTTAATATTCTTGCCCCACCAACCACCCTTCCTACTTCATACTCCCACTATTTCCACTACCAGCCTTACCACTACCACTACTCCCACCTCTCTTCTCCCGTCCCTGCCAGCTGGCCTATATATACTAGCTTCTCTCTTTCCTGTTAGTGTGACTTTGTAAATGGTCCAAGTCGGACCGAAACGTCGTCGTAAGCTATGTTAGGGTTGTGTAACACACCAGTGTTTAGTACATAGCACGTGTTCGGATTAACGAGGGGATACTGGCGTATGAGGTAACGCATGTCAGAGCATAAAGTAGAGCACGTCAGCCCATAATGAGGCTATTATAATTATTGTAAATTATTGTTAGTTATTAATTATAATTATTATTGTTGGTTGTTACTGTTATTACTGAGACTAATAATGTCTAAATTAAAAATGTACGCGGTTACCTCCTCTACCTGCCACAGGGGGAAGTAGACTGCCACAGGGTGAAGTAGACTGCCACAGAGGGAAGTACTCTGCCACAGGGGGAAGTACTCTGCCACAGGGGGAAGTATTCTGCCACAGGGGGAAGTAGCCTGCTATAGGGATACCTTTGATATACCTATGAAGAGTTTCGAGAGTTTAACTACTCTCAGAGTCCGGCCATGGGCCAGGCTCGTCCGGTGCTTGCCTGATCAACCAACTGGAGGCCCGCTGCCCCACATCCATCACAGCCTAGTTGATCTGGCACCTGGTGAAGATACTTTTTCAGTTTTCTCTTGAAGACTTCTACACTTGTTCCAGTCGTGTTTCTGATATCTTCTGGTAAGATGTTGAATAATCTGGGGCCCCGGATGTTGATGCAGTGTTCCCTTATTGTGCCCACCGCACCCCTGCTTCTTACTGGGTTTATTTTGCACTTCCTCCCATATCTCTCACTCCAGTATGTTATGGTAGTGTGCAGATTTGGGACCAGGCCCTCAAGTACTTTCCAGGTGTAAATTATCATGTATGTATTTCCCTCCTCCGCTCCTGTGAGTACATGTTCAAGACTTGCAGGCGTTCCCAATAGCTTAGGTGCTTTACAGGTTCAATGTGAGCCGTAAACGATCTCTGTATTTGTAACAGCTCCGATATTTCTCCTGCCTTGAACCTGGCCGTCAGCAGTGAGCAATATTCTAAGTGAGGGAGCACTAGCGATATGAAGTGCGTCACCATCGGCGTTGTTTCCCTTGTTTTGAAAGTTCTCAATACCCACCCCGTCATCTTCCTGGCTGTCGTGATCTGCCACAGGGGTAAGTAGCCTGCCACAGGGGTAAGTAGCCTGCCACAGGGGGAAGTAACCTGCCACAAGGGGAAGTAGCCTGCCACAGGGGGAAGTAGCCTGCCACAGGGGGAAGTAGCCTGCCATAAGGGGGAAGTAGCCTGCCATAAGGGGGAAGTAGCCTGCCATAAGGGGGAAGTAGCCTGCCATAAGGGGGAAGTAGCCTGCCATAAGGGGGAAGTAGCCTGCCATAAGGGGGAAGTAGCCTGCCATAAGGGGGAAGTAGCCTGCCATAAGGGGGAAGTAGCCTGCCATAAGGGGGAAGTAGCCTGCCATAAGGGGGAAGTAGCCTGCCATAAGGGGGAAGTAGCCTGCATAAGGGAAAGTAACCTTCCCTTTTACTCTCCTACTTTCATGTCTTAAGGGTAACAATACTCTGTATACCGGTATAACGTTGATTTTATCACGGAAGTCTCGTCCCATATAAAGAAGTTTACTAATGAAAGTCAGGAGAGTAATATACGAGAGAGGGAGAGAGCGCAGTAAGTGCTCCTGGCTTCTCTCTCTCTCTACACCAAGTGACTATCGACCTATTGTGTTGAGCACTCACACCACCTCCCTACCTCTCTCCCTACAATGTCTACACCTGTCTACCACTGTGCGTCTCTCTATAACACTGTACGTCTACATGTCTACTACATGTCTATCACACTTCATGCCTACCTGTCTACCACACTACATGTGTGTCTACCTGTTTCACCCTGTCAAATATCCTGGCAGGCAGCACCCTGGATGACAGCACCTTGGCAGGCAGCACCCTGGCAGACAACACCGCGGCAGGCAAGATCCTGGTAGACAACGCCCCGGCAGGCAGCACCCCGGCAGGCAGCACCCTGATATACAATACCCTAGCAGCAGCACACTGGCAGCAGCATCCTTGCAGGCAGCACCCTGACAACACCCTGGCAGCAGAATCCTGGCAGGCAGCACCCTGGCAGCAAAACTCCGGCAGGCAGCACCCTGGCAGCAGCACCCTGGCAGCAACACCATGACAGACAACACACCTTGATCTGAAGCTGGTGCTTCGCTCCTCTTACTCTGATAAACCGTGATTACCTCCTATTAATCGTGTGCTA
>NW_027197571.1:17500-58776 GCF_038502225.1 Cherax quadricarinatus
CAAGGTGATGGAACAACAACACTACTAAGAAGCAGCAAGGTGATGGAACAACAACACTGCTAAGAAGCAGCAAGGTGATGGAACAACAACACTGCTAAGAAGCAGCAAGGTGGTGGAACAACACTGGTAAGAAGCAGCAAGGTGGTGGAACAACACCACTACTAAGAAGCAGCAAGGTGATGGAACAACACTGCTAAGAAGCAGCAAGGTGATGGAACAACAACACTGCTAAGAAGCAGCAAGGTGGTGGAACAACACTGGTAAGAAGCAGCAAGGTGATGGAACAACAACACTGGTAAGAAGCAGCAAGGTGGTGGAACAACACTGGTAAGAAGCAGCAAGGTGATGGAACAACAACACTGGTAAGAAGCAGCAAGGTGATGGAACAACAACACTGGTAAGAAGCAGCAAGGTGGTGGAACAACAACACTGGTAAGAAGCAGCAAGGTGGTGGAACAACAACACTGGTAAGAAGCAGCAAGGTGGTGGAACAACAACACTGCTAAGAAGCAGCAAGGTGATGGAACAACAACACTGCTAAGAAGCAGCAAGGTGATGGAACAACACCACTGGTAAGCAGCAGCAAGGTGGTGGAACAACACTGGTAAGAAGCAGCAAGGTGGTGGAACAACAACACTGGTAAGAAGCAGCAAGGTGGTGGAACAACAACACTGCTAAGAAGCAGCAAGGTGGTGGAACAACAACACTGGTAAGAAGCAGCAAGGTAGTGGAACAACAACACTGCTAAGAAGCAGCAAGGTGGTGGAACAACAACACTGCTAAGAAGCAGCAAGGTGATGGAACAACAACACTACTAAGAAGCAGCAAGGTGGTGGAACAACAACACTGGTAAGAAGCAGCAAGGTGATGGAACAACAACACTACTAAGAAGCAGCAAGGTGGTGGAACAACAACACTGGTAAGAAGCAGCAAGGTGATGGAACAACAACACTGCTAAGAAGCAGCAAGGTGATGGAACAACAACACTGCTAAGAAGCAGCAAGGTGATGGAACAACAACACTGGTAAGAAGCAGCAAGGTGGTGGAACAACAACACTACTAAGAAGCAGCAAGGTGATGGAACACTACTAAGAAGCAGCAAGGTGGTGGAACAACACTGGTAAGAAGCAACAAGGTGATGGAACAACAACACTGGTAAGAAGCAGCAAGGTGGTGGAACAACACTGGTAAGAAGCAGCAAGGTGATGGAACAACAACACTGCTAAGAAGCAGCAAGGTGATGGAACAACAACACTGGTAAGAAGCAGCAAGGTGATGGAACAACAACACTGCTAAGAAGCAGCAAGGTGATGGAACAACAACACTGGTAAGAAGCAGCAAGGTGGTGGAATAACAACACTACTAAGAAGCAGCAAGGTGATGGAACAACACTACTAAGAAGCAGCAAGGTGGTGGAACAACACTGGTAAGAAGCAGCAAGGTGGTGGAACAACACTGGTAAGAAGCAGCAAGGTGATGGAACAACAACACTGGTAAGAAGCAGCAAGGTGGTGGAACAACAACACTGCTAAGAAGCAGCAAGGTGATGGAACAACACTACTAAGAAGCAGCAAGGTGGTGGAACAAAACTGGTAAGAAGCAGCAAGGTGATGGAACAACAACACTGCTAAGAAGCAGCAAGGTGGTGGAACAAAACTGGTAAGAAGCAGCAAGGTGATGGAACAACAACACTGGTAAGAAGCAGCAAGGTGATGGAACAACAACACTGGTAAGAAGCAGCAAGGTGGTGGAACAACACTAAGAAGCAGCAAGGTGGTGGAAAGAGAGAGAAAGAGAGAGAAAGAGAGAGAGAAAGAGAGAGAGAGAGAGAGAGAGAGAGAGCTAGCTCTATAGATCAATACTCACCTCACCTACACCTCTAATATTTAACGCTTTACCTGTCACCATCATGTTCAGTGTCATCTCTATTGTATCATAACATCAATGATGACATAACATCAATTATTACAAGATGGTTATTTAAGACACGTACACAACACCTGGGTATGCTTAATTGAACATCTTGGGGAACTGATTACCTCTTCTACTGTACTGTGTGTTATTGTGTGTTTAGTTTTGCAAGGCTGAGGGACTGATTACCTCATCTTCCACTGCCTTCGAATATTATCATTGTATTATACTGATGAAGTCACTGGATGGCGACACGTCTTTAAATAGAACCCCAGGTGTTGCACACGTGTCTAATTCTTCAGTGTTACACAGTAGCAACAAGCTGATGTATTAAGACATACATATATGTATATGCAACACCTGGTTATCTTAAAAACATTCTCCACCTGACACTCCACACTATATATACCCAACATTCTCCACCAGACTCTCCACACTATATATACCCAACATTCTCCACCAGACTCTCCACACTATATATACCCAACATTCTCCACCAGACTCTCCACACTATATATACCCAACATTCTCCACCAGACTCTCCTACTATATATACCCAACATTCTCCACCAGACTCTCCACACTATATATACCCAACATTCTCCACCAGACTCTCCACACTATATATACCCAACATTCTCCACCAGACTCTCCACACTATATATACCCAACATTCTCCACCAGACTCTCCACACTATATATACCCAACATTCTCCACCAGACTCTCCACACTATATATACCCAACATTCTCCACCAGACTCTCCACACTATATATACCCAACATTCTCCACCAGACTCTCCACACTATATATACCCAACATTCTCCACCTGACTCTCCACACTATATATACCCAACATTCTCCACCTGACTCTCCACACTATATATACCCAACATTCTCCACCAGACTCTCCACACTATATATACCCAACATTCTCCACCAGACTCTCCACACTATATATACCCAACAGACCCAACATTCTCCACCAGACTCTCCACACTATATATACCCAACATTCTCCACCTGACTCTCCACACTATATATACCCAAACATTCTCCACCTCCACCAGACTCTCCACACTATATATACCCAACATTCTCCACCAGACTCTCCACACTATATATACCCAACATTCTCCACCTGACTCTCCACACTATATATACCCAACATTCTCCACCAGACTCTCCACACTATATATACCCAACATTCTCCACCAGACTCTCCACACTATATATACCCAACATTCTCCACCAGACTCTCCACACTATATATACCCAACATTCTCCACCAGACTCTCCACACTATATATACCCAACATTCTCCACCAGACTCTCCACACTATATATACCCAACATTCTCCACCTGACTCTCCACACTATATATACCCAACATTCTCCACCAGACTCTCCACACTATATATACCCAACATTCTCCACCTGACTCTCCACACTATATATACCCAACATTCTCCACCTGACTCTCCACACTATATATACCCAACATTCTCCACCTGACTCTCCACACTATATATACCCAACATTCTCCACCAGACTCTCCACACTATATATACCCAACATTCTCCACCTGACTCTCCACACTATATATACCCAACATTCTCCACCTGACTCTCCACACTATATATACCCAACATTCTCCACCTGACTCTCCACACTATATATACCCAACATTCTCCACCAGACTCTCCACACTATATATACCCAACATTCTCCACCAGACTCTCCACACTATATATACCCAACATTCTCCACCAGACTCTCCACACTATATATACCCAACATTCTCCACCAGACTCTCCACACTATATATACCCAACATTCTCCACCAGACTCTCCACACTATATATACCCAACATTCTCCACCAGACTCTCCACACTATATATACCCAACATTCTCCACCAGACTCTCCACACTATATATACCCAACATTCTCCACCTGACTCTCCACACTATATATACCCAACATTCTCCACCTGACTCTCCACACTATATATACCCAACATTCTCCACCAGACTCTCCACACTATATATACCCAACATTCTCCACCAGACTCTCCACACTATATATACCCAACATTCTCCACCAGACTCTCCACACTATTCTATATCCACACCCAACATTCTCCACCACTCTCTCCACACTATATATACCCAACATTCTCCACCTGACTCTCCACACTATATATACCCAACATTCTCCACCAGACTCTCCACACTATATATACCCAACATTCTCCACCAGACTCTCCACACTATATATACCCAACATTCTCCACCAGACTCCCCACACTATATATACCCAACATTCTCCACCAGACTCTCCACACTATATATACCCAACATTCTCCACCAGACTCTCCACACTATATATACCCAACATTCTCCACCTGACTCTCCACACTATATATACCCAACATTCTCCACCTGACTCTCCACACTATATATACCCAACATTCTCCACCAGACTCTCCACACTATATATACCCAACATTCTCCACCTGACTCTCCACACTATATATACCCAACATTCTCCACCTGACTCTCCACACTATATATACCCAACATTCTCCATGACTCTGACTCTCCACACTATATATACCCAACATTCTCCACCAGACTCTCCACATTATATATACCCAACATTCTCCACTCTATATATATCCAACATTCTCCACCTGACTCTCCACACTATATATACCCAACATTCTCCACCAGACTCTCCACACTATATATACCCAACATTCTCCACCAGACTCTCCACACTATATATACCCAACATTCTCCACCTGACTCTCCACACTATATATACCCAACATTCTCCACCAGACTCTCCACACTATATATACCCAACATTCTCCACCAGACTCTCCACACTATATATACCCAACATTCTCCACCAGACTCTCCACACTATATATACCCAACATTCTCCACCAGACTCTCCACACTATATATACCCAACATTCTCCACCAGACTCTCCACACTATATATACCCAACATTCTCCACCAGACTCTCCACACTATATATACCCAACATTCTCCACCAGACTCTCCACACTATATATACCCAACATTCTCCACCTGACTCTCCACACTATATATACCCAACATTCTCCACCAGACTCTCCACACTATATATACCCAACATTCTCCACCAGACTCTCCACACTATATATACCCAACATTCTCCACCAGACTCTCCACACTATATATACCCAACATTCTCCACCTGACTCTCCACACTATATATACCCAACATTCTCCACCTGACTCTCCACACTATATATACCCAACATTCTCCACCAGACTCTCCACACTATATATACCCAACATTCTCCACCTGACTCTCCACACTATATATACCCAACATTCTCCACCTGACTCTCCACACTATATATACCCAACATTCTCCACCTGACTCTCCACACTATATATACCCAACATTCTCCACCTGACTCTCCACACTATATATACCCAACATTCTCCACCTGACTCTCCACACTATATATACCCAACATTCTCCACCTGACTCTCCACACTATATATACCCAACATACCCAACATTCTCCACCTGACTCTCCACACTATATATACCCAACATTCTCCACCAGACTCTACACACTATATATACCAACATTCTCCACCACTCTCCACACTATATATACCCAACATTCTCCACCAGACCAGACATTCTCCACACTCCACACTATATATACCCAACATACATTCTCCAACATATATACCCAACATTCTCCACCTGACTCTCCACACTATATATACCCAACATTCTCCACCTGACTCTCCACACTATATATACCCAACATTCTCCACCAGACTCTCCACACTATATATACCCAACATTCTCCACCTGACTCTCCACACTATATATACCCAACATTCTCCACCTGACTCTCCACACTATATATACCCAACATTCTCCACCAGACTCTCCACACTATATATACCCAACATTCTCCACCTGACTCTCCACACTATATATACCCAACATTCTCCACCAGACTCTCCACACTATATATACCCAACATTCTCCACCAGACTCTCCACACTATATATACCCAACATTCTCCACCTGACTCTCCACACTATATATACCCAACATTCTCCACCAGACTCTCCACACTATATATACCCAACATTCTCCACCAGACTCTCCACACTATATATACCCAACATTCTCCACCAGACTCTCCACACTATATATACCCAACATTCTCCACCTGACTCTCCACACTATATATACCCAACATTCTCCACCTGACTCTCCACACTATATATACCCAACATTCTCCACCAGACTCTCCACACTATATATACCCAACATTCTCCACCAGACTCTCCACACTATATATACCCAACATTCTCCACCAGACTCTCCACACTATATATACCCAACATTCTCCACCTGACTCTCCACACTATATATACCCAACATTCTCCACCAGACTCTCCACACTATATATACCCAACATTCTCCACCTGACTCTCCACACTATATATACCCAACATTCTCCACCTGACTCTCCACACTATATATACCCAACATTCTCCACCAGACTCTCCACACTATATATACCCAACATTCTCCACCTGACTCTCCACACTATATATACCCAACATTCTCCACCAGACTCTCCACACTATATATACCCAACATTCTCCACCACTCTCTCCACACTATATATACCCAACATTCTCCACCACTCTCCACACTATATATGCACAACATTCTCCACCAGACTCTCCACACTATATATACCCAACATTCTCCACCTGACTCTCCACACTATATATACCCAACATTCTCCACCAGACTCTCCACACTATATATACCCAACATTCTCCACCTGACTCTCCACACTATATATACCCAACATTCTCCACCTGACTCTCCACACTATATCTACCCAACATTCTCCAACTGACTCTCCACACTGACTCTCCACCTATATATACCGAACATTCTCCACCTGAC
Organism: Cherax quadricarinatus; assembly: GCF_038502225.1. Taxonomy (NCBI): domain Eukaryota; kingdom Metazoa; phylum Arthropoda; class Malacostraca; order Decapoda; family Parastacidae; genus Cherax; species Cherax quadricarinatus. Next base: position 24,425 of record NW_027197571.1, read on the forward strand.
TCTCCACACTATATATACCCAACATTCTCCACCAGACTCTCCACACTATATATACCCAACATTCTCCACCAGACTCTCCACACTATATATACCCAACATTCTCCACCTGACTCTCCACACTATATATACCCAACATTCTCCACCAGACTCTCCACACTATATATACCCAACATTCTCCACCAGACTCTCCACACTATATATACCCAACATTCTCCACCTGACTCTCCACACTATATATACCCAACATTCTCCACCTGACTCTCCACACTATATATACCCAACATTCTCCACCTGACTCTCCACACTATATATACCCAACATTCTCCACCAGACTCTCCACACAAATATATACCCAACATTCTCCACCAGACTCTCCACACTATATATACCCAGCATTCTCCACACTATATATTTCCAACATTCTCCACCTGACTCTCCACACTATATATACCCAACATTCTCCACCTGACTCTCCACACTATATATACCCAACATTCTCCACCAGACTCTCCACACTATATATACCCAACATTCTCCACCAGACTCTCCACACTATATATACCCAACATTCTCCACCTATATATAGACTCTCCACACTATATATACCCAACATTCTCCACCTGACTCTCCACACTATATATACCCAACATTCTCCACCAGACTCTCCACACTCCATTCTCCAACTGACTCTCCACACTATATATACCCAACATTCTCCACCTGTCTCTCCACACTATATATACCCAACATTCTCCACCAGACTCTCCACACTATATATACCCAACATTCTCCACCTGACTCTCCACACTATATATACCCAACATTCTCCACCAGACTCTCCACACTATATATACCCAACATTCTCCACCTGACTCTCCACACTATATATACCCAACATTCTCCACCAGACTCTCCACACTATATATACCCAACATTCTCCACCAGACTCTCCACACTATATATACCCAACATTCTCCACCAGACTCTCCACACTATATATACCCAACATTCTCCACCAGACTCTCCACACTATATATACCCAACATTCTCCACCTGACTCTCCACACTATAATGTTGTAAATGTGTCTTAACTTTCATTTTGTTGGAATTACTTAAGAACATAAGAAAGAAGGAACACTGCAGCAGGCCTACTGGCCCATGTAGGCCAGCTTTTATAATGTGCGGTTATATAATAATAATCATAATAATAATTTTTATTTCTACAAGTACAAGGTATTCAGGATTAGCTGACATCAATGACATACTACTATACAGAAAGCCACTTGTTATGCAGAGTATTGCGGGCAAATTAGGTGAATTTTGTCCCAGGATGCGACCCACCACAAGTCGACTAACACCCAGGTACCTATTTTACTGATAGGTAAACATGGACAACAGGTGTGTTAAGGAAATACGTCCTAATGTGTCTCACCTACCAGGGATCGACCCCGGAGCTAAGTGTCAGAGCTGAGTGCACTAGCAATCAAGCTACGGGACACCACTTGGCTGTGTATAGTTTTATCAAGTCACAAACATGAGAGCCACACTAGCAGTGTAGGAAGCCTTGTTAACAGATGACATCCAACCTGGACAGCAAGCAGAAATGACAGACCATTACTCTCACTACGACACCATAACAAGAGAGGTGTCCTCATGGGATTTGTTCTGTGCGACCAAACGATACGCAGCCCAGAATCTCTGTAAGATAAAGTTAACACAAAAACAAGGTAAGAAAGGAGGAACACTACATCAGGTCTACTAGCCCACACTAGGCAAGTCCTTCTCAAACTCAAACCTACCAACAAAAATATTTGTCCAATCCATTTTCTTTCCACAGTAATATAAACACTAGTTATTTAAATAATATGTATGTTATTGAGTACAAGAAATATATACAACTCCGCAAGAACAATCTGAACAAAAAATATCTTAATGTGAACAAAGGAACTAATTATAAAACAAAATTCCTGAATTATGATTCACTAAACAAAAATATTTTCCTCTTCATTAAATAAATATTTGACTCGCACACAAATATTGTCTTTTTCTTTCATCATTCGTGAGGCTTTTCACCTTGGTCTTGTTCACAGACTTAATTCAGCTGTGACTTCTTAGGGTCAGTTATTTTGTATATACCTTTTTGGTAAGGGGCATCTCGGAGGGTAGTTAACCTATAGGCTAGTTCGACATCAGTTCGACATCATCGACTGTCTCTATCTCATTAATTTTCTTCTTTTTTTCCCTTCTTTTGCTCGTGATTTGATCCTGTCTGGTCATAAGCTTCCTCTGATGCTCTTTTTCTGTGACGTCTGTTACGTTTCCTTGTTTTTGGCTTTCCTACCATAGCCATCTTCAGTGTATCACTGGTGCTGGGAAGAGACCAGTGCCTTCCTCTCCTCCAGAGTATGACTGCTGCCATCAGTCCCGTGGCACTCACTGTCATGAATTGAATTGGTTTTCTAAACCATTCATCACTCTCATTGCAATGAATGTGAGGGTACACACCAAACTCACTGTGAAGGGAGGAGAGGAACACTCATGACAGCGTGATGTCACCTCAAGAAGAGGCATTTTAAGATTTTGGATTTCCAAATAACATTCGTAAGCGGTGATGACGCGAAAACGATGAGCAACCACCTCGGATCAAACTGAAGGCCAACGTCGGTACTTGTCTCTTGTACTGGAGTATCACTCACATATCTCCACACATCAACTACAGTTAAGGTAGAAAACTTGCAATTGCCGGTAGCTTGGTCAACCTGGCTCCTGAGGTCATCTCGCTTCTTTTCTAAATCACGAACCCACGGATCGAAAAGCTGATAGCATCCTAATAATTCCAGAATATTTCCCACTGCCAGCATCTACAAGCAACAACTTTTTAATGCCATCCTGTAAGACATCTGAGTGTAGTATAATGAGTGTAGTACAGTGTCTAGTGATGAGTATAGTATAGTGTCTGGTGATGAGTATAGTGTCTGGTGATGAGTATAGTGTCTGGTGATGAGTATAGTGTCTGGTGATGAGTATAGTGTCTGGTGATGAGTATAGTGTCTGGTGATGAGTATAGTATAGTGTCTGGTGATGAGTATAGTACAGTGTCTAGTGATGAGTATAGTACAGTGTCTAGTGATGAGTATAGTACAGTGTCTAGTGATGAGTATAGTACAGTGTCTAGTGATGAGTATAGTACAGTGTCTCGTGATGAGTATAGTACAGTGTCTCGTGATGAGTATAGTACAGTGTCTCGTGATGAGAATAGTACAGTGTCTAGTGATGAGTATAGTATAGTGTCTAATGAGTATAGTATAGTGTCTAGTGATGAGTATAGTATAGTGTCTAGTGATGAGTATAGTACAGTGGACCCTCGACTAACGATATTATTTCATTTCAGACGTCTGTTCGGGTGCCGTTACCGACCGAATTTATTCCCATAAGAAATATTGTGAAATAGATTAGTCCATTTCAGACCCCCAAAAATTCACGTACAAAAGCACTTACAAAAATACACTTACATAACTGGTCGAGTTGGGAGCTGATTGTTAGTCGAGGGTCCACTGTATAGTGTCTGGTGAGTATAGTGTCTGGTGATGAGTATAGTATAGTGTCTGGTGATGAGTATAGTATAGTGTCTGGTGATGAGTATAGTATAGTGTCTGGTGATGAGTATAGTATAGTGTCTAGTGATGAGTATAGTATAGTGTCTGGTGATGAGTATAGTATAGTGTCTGGTGATGAGTATAGTATAGTGTCTGGTGATGAGTATAGTATAGTGTCTGGTGATGAGTATAGTATAGTGTCTGGTGATGAGTATAGTACAGTGTCTAGTGATGAGTATAGTACAGTGTCTAGTGATGAGTATAGTACAGTGTCTAGTGATGAGTATAGTATAGTGTCTGGTGATGAGTATAGTACAGTGTCTGGTGATGAGTATAGTATAGTGTCTAGTGATGAGTATAGTACAGTGTCTGGTGATGAGTATAGTATAGTGTCTGGTGATGAGTATAGTATAGTGTCTAGTGATGAGTATAGTATAGTGTCTGGTGATGAGTATAGTATAGTGTCTAGTGATGAGTATAGTATAGTGTCTGGTGATGAGTATAGTATAGTGTCTGGTGATGAGTATAGTATAGTGTCTGGTGATCAGTATAGTATAGTGTCTGGTGATGAGTATAGTATAGTGTCTGGTGATCAGTATAGTATAGTGTCTGGTGATCAGTATAGTATAGTGTCTAGTGATGAGTATAGTATAGTGTCTGGTGATGAGTATAGTATAGTGTCTGGTGATGAGTATAGTATAGTGTCTAGTGATGAGTATAGTACAGTGTCTAGTGATGAGTATAGTACACTGTCTGGTGATGAGTATAGTGTCTGGTGATGAGTATAGTATTGTGTCTGGTGATGAGTATAGCATAGTGTCTGGTGATGAGTATAGTATAGTGTCTAGTGATGAGTATAGTACAGTGTCTAGTGATGTCTAGAGTACTATAGTGTCTGTCTGGTGATGAGTATAGTATAGTGTCTGGTGATGAGTATAGTATAGTGTCTGGTGATGAGTATAGTATAGTGATGAGTATAGTATAGTGTCTGGTGATGAGTATAGTATAGTGTCTGGTGATGTCTAGTGATGAGTATAGTGTCTAGTGTCTGGTGATGAGTATAGTGTCTGGTGATGAGTATATGAGTATAGTATAGTGTCTGGTGATGAGTATAGTGCAGTTTCTAGTGATGAGTATAGTATAGTGTCTCTAGTGATGAGTATAGTACAGTGTCTCGTGATGAGTATAGTACATGTCTAGTGATGAGTATAGTGATGAGTATAGTATAGTGTCTAGTGTCTGGTGATGAGTATAGTGTCTGATGAGTATAGTATAGTGTCTGGTGACGAGTATAGTATAGTGTCTGGTGATGAGTATAGTATAGTGTCTGGTGATGAGTATAGTATAGTATCTAGTGATGAGTATAGTATAGTGTCTAGTGATGAGTATAGTACAGTGTCTAGTGATGAGTACAGTGTCTAGTGATGAGTATAGTATAGTGTCTGGTGATGAGTATAGTATAGTGTCTGGTGATGAGTATAGTATAGTGTCTGGTGATGAGTATAGTATAGTGTCTGGTGATGAGTATAGTGTCTGGTGATGAGTATAGTATAGTGTCTGGTGATGAGTATAGTATAGTGTCTGGTGATGAGTATAGTATAGTGTCTGGTGATGAGTATAGTATAGTGTCTGGTGATGAGTATAGTATAGTGTCTGGTGATGAGTATAGTATAGTGTCTGGTGATGAGTATAGTATAGTGTCTGGTGATGAGTATAGTATAGTGTCTGGTGATGAGTATAGTGTCTGGTGATGAGTATAGTATAGTGTCTGGTGATGAGTATAGTATAGTGTCTGGTGATGAGTATAGTGTCTGGTGATGAGTATAGTGTCTGGTGATGAGTATAGTGTCTGGTGATGAGTATAGTATAGTGTCTGGTGATGAGTATAGTATAGTGTCTGGTGATGAGTATAGTATAGCGTCTGGTGATGAGTATAGTATAGCGTCTGGTGATGAGTATAGTATAGTGTCTGGTGATAAGTATAGTGTCTGGTGATGAGTATAGTACAGTGTCTGGCGATGAGTATAGTGTCTGGTGATGAGTATAGTATAGTGTCTGGTGATGAGTATAGTATAGTGTCTGGTGATGAGTATAGTGTTTAGTGATAGTGTAGCATGGTGTTGCTCTTATGGTCTTACTGCCCCATACTAGGCAGGTCCTTCTCAAGCTCACTAACAAAAATATTTGTCCAACCATTATCAATGGTACCTAAGGAATAAGTTTTGATTGTAATAATTACATCTAACCTGAACGTAGTTACATCTAACCTGAACGTAGTTACATCTAGCCTGAACGTAGTTACACCTAACCTGAACGTAGTTCGTAGTAGTTACATAACCTGAACGTAGTTACTATCTGAACGTAGTTACATCTAACCTGAACGTAGTTACATCTAGTCTGAACGTAGTTACATCCAGTCTGAACGTAGTTAACTAGCCTGAACGTAGTTACATCTAGCCTGAACGTAGTTACATCTAGCCTGAACGTACATCTAGCCTGAACGTAGTTACATCTAGCCTGAACGTAGTTACATCTAGTCTGAACTGAACTAGCCTGAACGTAGTTACTATGAACGTAGTTACATCTAACCTGAACGTAGTTACATCTAGCCTGAACGTAGTTACATCTAGTCTGAACGTAGTTACATCTAGCCTGAACGTAGTTACATCTAGCCTGAACGTAGTTACACGTAGCTACATCTAGCCTGAACGTAGTTATCTATGAACTAGTCTGAACGTAGTTACATCTAACCTGAACGTAGTTACATCTAGTCTGAACGTAGTTACATCTAACCTGAACGTAGTTACATCTAGCCTGAACGTAGTTACATCTAGCCTGAACGTAGTTACATCTAGCCTGAACGTAGTTACATCTAGCCTGAACGTAGTTACATCTAGCCTGAACATCTAGCCTGAACGTAGTTACATCTAGCCTGAACGTAGTTACATCTAGCCTGAACGTAGTTACATCTAGCCTGAACGTAGTTACATCTAGCCTGAACGTAGTTACATCTAGCCTGAACGTAGTTACATCTAGTCTGAACGTAGTTACATCTAGCCTGAACGTAGTTACATCTAGCCTGAACGTAGTTACATCTAGCCTGAACGTAGTTACATCTAGCCTGAACGTAGTTACATCTAGCCTGAACGTAGTTACATCTAGCCTGAACGTAGTTACATCTAGCCTGAACGTAGTTACATCTAGCCTGAACGTAGTTACATCTAGCCTGAACGTAGTTACTAGCCTGAACGTAGTTACATCTAGCCTGAACGTAGTTACATCTAGCCTGAACGTAGTTACATCTAGCCTGAACGTAGTTACATCTAGCCTGAACGTAGTTACATCTAGCCTGAACGTAGTTACATCTAGCCTGAACGTAGTTACATCTAGCCTGAACGTAGTTATATCTAACCTGAACGTAGTTACATCTAGCCTGAACGTAGTTACACCTAACCTGAACGTAGTTACATCTAGCCTGAACGTAGTTACATCTAGCCTGAACGTAGTTACATCTAGCCTGAACGTAGTTACATCTAGCCTGAACGTAGTTACATCTAGCCTGAACGTAGTTACATCTAGCCTGAACGTAGTTACACCTAACCTGAACGTAGTTACATCTAACCTGAACGTAGTTACACCTAACCTGAACGTAGTTACACCTAACCTGAACGTAGTTACATCTAGTCTGAACGTAGTTACACCTAACCTGAACGTAGTTACATCTAGTCTGAACGTAGTTACATCTAGTCTGAACGTAGTTACACCTAATCTGAACGTAGTTACATCTAGTCTGAACGTAGTTACACCTAACCTGAACGTAGTTAAACCTAACCTGAACGTAGTTACACCTAACCTGAACGTAGTTACACCTAACCTGAACGTAGTTACATCTAGTCTGAACGTAGTTACACCTAACCTGAACGTAGTTACATCTAACCTGAACGTAGTTACATCTAACCTGAACGTAGTTACATCTAGCCTGAACGTAGTTATATCTAGCCTGAACGTAGTTACACCTAACCTGAACGTAGTTACATCTAACCTGAACGTAGTTACATCTAGCCTGAACGTAGTTACATCTAGTCTGAACGTAGTTACACCTAACCTGAACGTAGTTACATCTAGTCTGAACGTAGTTACACCTAACCTGAACGTAGTTACATCTAGTCTGAACGTAGTTACACCTAACCTGAACGTAGTTACATCTAGTCTGAACGTAGTTACACCTAACCTGAACGTAGTTACATCTAGCCTGAACGTAGTTATATCTAGCCTGAACGTAGTTACACCTAACCTGAACGTAGTTACATCTAGTCTGAACGTAGTTACACCTAACCTGAACGTAGTTACATCTAGTCTGAACGTAGTTACACCTAACCTGAACGTAGTTACATCTAGTCTGAACGTAGTTACACCTAACCTGAACGTAGTTACATCTAGTCTGAACGTAGTTACACCTAACCTGAACGTAGTTACATCTAACCTGAACGTAGTTACATCTAGCCTGAACGTAGCTACATCTAACCTGAACGTAGCTACATCTAGTCTGAACGTAGCTACATCTAGCCTGAACGTAGCTACATCTAGCCTGAACGTAGCTACATCTAGCCTGAACGTAGCTACATCTAGCCTGAACGTAGCTACATCTAGCCTGAACGTAGCTACATCTAGCCTGAACATAGCTACATCTAACCTGAACATAGCTACATCTAACCTGAACGTAGCTACATCTAGCCTGAACGTAGCTACATCTAGCCTGAACATAGCTACATCTAGCCTGAACATAGCTACATCTAGCCTGAACGTAGCTACATCTAGCCTGAACGTAGCTACATCTAGCCTGAACGTAGTTACATCTACATAGTAGCAGAAATAATCCCTGGAGGTAGCTCAGATGAAAGGTCACACACACACAGGAGCTGCTGAATTTCTGCAACAAACACACCCTAAGTCAGCAGATAGTGGAGCCAACAAGACTGGAGAACACACTGGACCTTATTTTCACAAATAATGAGGACCTGGTAAGGAATATAACAATATCAAAAACAACAAATTCTGATCACTATCTAATCGAAATCCAGACTTGCATGCACAGGAGTCCTGATCGCCAAGATGCATATAGTTATGAGGGTACCTTTACCAAATTCAACTTCAACAACAAGATCATCATCTAAGAAGCAGGATAGCAAACCACCTGGACTCCCAAAAATTGCACAACCCAGGGCAACATGGTTTCAGAGCAGGTCGCTCCTGCCTTTCGCAACTGCTTGACCAATATGATATGGTCCTAGATGCACTGGAAAACAAACAGAATGCGGATGTAGTATACACAGACTTTGCAAAAGCCTTTGACAAGTGCGACCATGGTGTAATAGCACACAAAATGCGTGCTAAAGGGATAACCGGCAAAGTAGGCAGATGGATCTTCAACTTTCTAACCAATCGCACACAAAGAGTAGTGGTAAACAGAGTTAAATCAGATGCTGCCATAGTGAAGAGCTCTGTCCCACAAGGCACAGTACTCGCACCTATCCTGTTTCTTATTCTCATATCAGACATAGACAGAGATGTAAACCACAGCACTGTATCATCTTTTGCAGACGATACTAGGATCTGCATGAGAGTGTCATCCATTGAGGACACGGCAAAGCTCCAAGAAGATATAAACCAAGTTTTCCAATGGGCAACAGAGAACAATATGATGTTCAATGAAGACAAATTCCAACTACTCCGTTATGGAAAACTGGAGGAAATAATAACTAGAACTGAGTATACTACAAACTCCAATCACACAATAGAGCGGAAAAGTAATGTGAAGGACCTGGGTGTGGTAATGTCCGAAGACCTCACCTTCAAGGATCACAACAATGCCACTATCACATCTGCTAGGAAACTGATAGGATGGATAATGAGAACATTCAAGACAAGAGATGCTAAGCCAATGATGATCCTTTTTAAATCACTTATTCTTTCTAGGCTGGAATACTGCTGTACATTAACATCCCCATTCAAGGCAGGTGAAATTGCAGAGCTAGAGAATGTACAGAGAACCTTTACTGCACATGTAAGTTCCATCAAACACCTTAACTACTTGGAGGGCCTGGAAGCACTTGACTTGTACTCACTAGAGCGCAGGCGAGAGAGATATATCATAATCCACACCTGGAAGATTCTGGAGGGACTGGTCCCTAATATGCACACAGCAATCACTCCATACGAAAGCAAAAGACTTAGCAGGCGATGCAACATACCCCCAGTGAAAAGTAGGGGCGTCACTGGTACACTAAGAGAAAACACAACAAGTGTCCGGGGCCCAAGACTGTTCAACAGCCTCCCACCAGCAATAAGGGGCATTACGGGGAGACCCCTGGTTGTCTTCAAGAGGGAGCTGAACAGATACCTAAAGACGGTGGCAGATCAGCCGGGCTGTGGTTCGTACGTTGGATTGCGTGCGGCCAGCAGTAACAGCCTCGCTGATCAGGCCCTGGTCCACTGGGAGGCCTGGTCGTGGACCGGGCCGCGGAGGCGTTGATCCCCGGAATGCCCTCCAGGTAGATTCAGGTAGCCTGAACGTAGCTACATCTAGCCTGAACGTAGCTACATCTAACCTGAACATAGCTACATCTAACCTGAACATAGCTACATCTAACCTGAACATAGCTACATCTAGCCTGAACGTAGCTACATCTAGCCTGAACGTAGCTACATCTAGCCTGAACGTAGCTACATCTAGCCTGAACGTAGCTACATCTAGCCTGAACATAGCTACATCTAGCCTGAACATAGCTACATCTAGCCTGAACGTAGCTACATCTAGCCTGAACGTAGCTACATCTAGCCTGAACATAGCTACATCTAGCCTGAACATAGTTACATCTAGCCTGAACATAGCTACATCTAGCCTGAACATAGCTACATCTAGCCTGAACATAGCTACATCTAGCCTGAACATAGCTACATCTAGCCTGAACATAGCTACATCTAGCCTGAACATAGCTACATCTAGCCGGAACATAGCTACATCTAGCCGGAACATAGCTACATCTAGCCGGAACATAGCTACATCTAGCCGGAACATAGCTACATCTAGCCTGAACATAGCTACATCTAGCCTGAACATAGCTACATCTAGCCTGAACATAGCTACACAATATATACATAATCGCAGAAGCCACAAATATACCCAACACAGTCTGGTATAAATCTTGGTAATAAATACCGACAAAATGGTTTAGAAGTTTAGAAAGTCAGGTGAGTAAACACCAGGACATATTTATTAGAAAATAGTTCGGTCTTGGGACCTTGATCTAGGTCCTTCTAAATCAACATCAAAGACAGCTTTATACAACTACATTATACGTGATTGGAGAAGCCACAAAGATACTCAACACAGCCTAAATAGATAACCACAACTAGAGATACTTAAGAGACACCTAAGTTCCTCCGTCTTCTAATATCATGTTCATTTTCCCACTATAATCTACCTTGTCCATAATTATCACATTTGTTTCGTAATGTGAAGTGCAGGATCTTTACTTAATTCATGGTATAAATTAAATCTTTTAGGACTACTTTACTCAAAGATTTAAGTTATACCATGAATTAAGGAAAGATCCTGCTTTTCACCTTACGAAAAAGAAAGCAAATGTGATAGTAATGATGGACAAGGTAGATTATAGTGGAAAAATAAACATGTTATTCGAAGACGGAGGAACTTACGTGCCTCTTAAATATTCATCACAGATAACGTCCGTATCTATATTACAAAATTGTTAAATCACGACATCAAAATATCGTCCGCTAAACGAGAGTTCACAGGACACAAAATCACAACACAAGCAAAATGAAAGTAATTGGACGAGATGTACGAAAATCCTGGTAGAGGCTGTGCTAAAATATGTGTCGGGGAAACCGGCAGAAACCTGTGAACGAACATAAACAACCAGCTCTGATTATATTGGTAAGACTATATTGACATTATGTAAGATAAAGTGGTATATGTAATAGATAAGACATCTTACGGCGGCTGTGTTTCACTCCCTTCACATTTCAGTTCGCTATGCTACCGGTACTGCAATGCTACCGGTGCTGCTGTACTGCCGGTGCTGCTATGCTGCCGGTGCTGCTATGCTGCCGGAACTGCTATGCAGTTGCTGCTTACCGCGGTGCTGCTATACTGCAGGCCATGCTATGCTGCTGGTGCTGCTATGCTGCCGGAACTGCTATGCTGCCGGTGCTGCTATGCACGGTGCAATGCTGCCGGTGCTGCTGCTGCCGGTGCTGCTATACTGCCGGTGCTGCTGTACTGCGGTGCATGCTGCCGGGCTGCTCTGCCAGGACTGCTATGCTACCGGTGCTGCTGCCTACCGGAACTGCTATACTGCCGGTGCTGCTATGCTGCAGTGTTATGCCACCAGTGCTGCTACTGCCAGTGCTGCTGTACCGGTGCTATGCTACCGGTGCACTATGCTGCCGGTGCTGCTATGCCACCAGGCACTGCTGTGCCGGTGCTATGCTGCCGGTGCTACTGTACCGAGAAAGTGCTGCTATACCGGTGCTATGCTGCCCGGTGCTGCTATGCTGCGGTGCTACTGCTGCCACCGGTGCTACTATGCGGTGCTACCGCTGCCGGTGCTGCTATGCTACCGGAACTGTACTGCCAGTACTGCTATGCCCGGTACTGCATACTGCCGGTGCTACTGTACTGCCAGGACTGCTATGCTGCCCGGAACTGCTGGCTGCCACCGCTGCTGCCCACGGTGCTACTGTACTGCAGTGCTATACTGCCGGTGCTACTGCCGGTGCTACTGCACTGCTGTTTTCATGCTGCCGGTGCTGCTATGCTGCGGTGCTGCTATGCTGCCGGTGCTGTACTGCAGGTACTGCTATACTGCCAGGTACTTTCACCTATGCACTGCCGGAACTGCTATGCGGAACTGCTATGCTGCAGGACTGCTGTACTGCCAGTTTCTATGCGAGGGTGCTGCCTGCCGGAACTGCTGTACTGCGGTGCTGCTGCACTGCGGAGTTCACTGTACTGGAGACTGCTATGCTGCAGGACTGCTATACTGCCAGTTACTGCTGCGCTGCTCTCGGTACTGACTATGCTAATGGTACTACTGTTGTACTCCCAATTTTCTCCCAGTGCTAAAATGCTCCAGCACTGCTAGTATGCTCCCAGCCTACTATGGTACCAGTGCTGCTACCATTGCTCCACAGCCCCCTGTGCTCCCAGTGCTGCTATACTGCAGTGCTATGCTCCCAGTGCTATGCTGCAGTGCTATGCTCCCGGTGCACTATGCTCCCGGTGCTATGCTCCCGGTGCTATACTGCAATTCTTTCTCCTCCCAGTGCTATACTGCAGTGCTATACTGCCGGTGCTATGCTCCAGTGCTGCTCCCACGATTATGCCAGTGCTATGCTCCCGGTGCTATGCTCCCGGTGCTATGCCAGTGCTATGCTACCGGTGCTATGCTGCCGGTGCTGTACTGCCAGTGCCATGCTCCCAGTGCTATGCTACCCGATTGCTATGCTACGGTGCTATGCTCCCGTGCTATACTGCCAAGTGCTATGCTACCAGTGCTATACTACCCGGTGCTATACTACCGGTGCTATGCTCACGGTGCTATGCTGCCGGTGCTATGCTGTGGTGCTATGCTCCCAGTGCTATATGCGTTCTGTCTTCGCCGGTACTATGCTGCCAGTGCTATCTCCCGGTGCTATACTGCAGTGCTATGCTGCCAATTTTCTTCTCCCCGGTGCTATGCCGGTGCTGTGCTCCTGGTACTGTACTGCAGTGCTGCTCCGGTACTATGCTGCAGTGCTTTGTACTCCCAGTACTTCTGCTACCGGTACTGTATACAGTGCTATACTGCAGTTACTGTGCTCCCAGTGCTATACTGCCAGTACTGTGCCCGGTGCTATACTGCCAGTGCTGGCGCCGGTGCTACGTACTGCCAGTGCTGTGCTCGGTGCTATGCACTGCCGGTGCTGTACTCCCGGTGCTGCTACTGCCAGTGCTGTACTCCCGGTGCCTATACTGCGGTGCTGTACTCCCGGTCATATACTACCAGTGCTGTACTCGGTGCTATGCTACCGATGCTGTACTCACGGTGCTATGCTACCAGTGCTGTACTCACGGTACTGTACTACCGGTGCTATACTACCAGTACTGTACTCCCAGTACTACCTGCGGTACTGTTATACGGTGCTATGCTGCCAGTGCGCTCCAGTGCTATCACTACCGATTTTTCTTGCTCCCAGTACTATACTACGGTACTGTACTCCGGTACTATGCTGTGCACAACCTTACGGTGCTATACTGCCAATTGTGCTCCACGGTATATGCTACCAGTGCTGCTCCCAGTTGCTGCTACCCGGTGCCTTGCTCCCCGGTGCTATGCTACCAGTGCTGTGCTCCCAGTGCTATACTGCCAGTGCTGTCGGTGCTATGCTGCAGTGCTATACTGGTGCATGCCCAGTGCTATGCCACCAGTTGCCTTCAACCCGGTGCTATCACTGCCACTACTGTGCTCCGGTGCTATGCTGCCACTGCTGTACTCCCGGTGCTATGCTACCACTACTGTGCTCACGGTGCTATGCCACTCTCTTGCTCCGGTGCTATGCTCACTACTGTGCTCCCGGTGCTGTACTGCACTGCTGTACTCCCGGTGCTGTACTGCCGCTGCTGTGCTCCCGGTGCTTCTTCTGCCACTACTGTACTCCCAGTGCTATGCCACTACTGCTCCCCAGTGCTGTACTGCCACTACTGTATCCCAGTGCTAATACTACCACTCTGTATACGGTGCTATACTGCCACTGCTGTTATACCCAGTGCTATACTACCACTACTGTGCTCCCCCGGTGTATGCTGCCACTACTGTGCTCCCGGTGCTATGCTACCAGTGCTGCGCTCGGTGCTATACTGCCATTGCTACGCCTCCCAGTGCTATGCTCGCATTCTTACTGGCATCAGTGCTATACTACCAATTTTCTATTGCTCCCCGTGCTATGCTATAGTGCTACTGTGCTCCCGGTGCTAGCACTACCAGTGCTGTTGCTCACAGTGCTATGCTGCCAGTGCTATGTGTCCACGGTGCTATACTGCAGTGCTACTGTATACAGTGCTGTACTGCCCGGTACTCACTGTGCTCCCGGTGCTGTCACTCAATTGCTCTTTCATGCTCCCAGTGCTATACTGCCAGTAATGCTGTGCTCCAGTGCTATACTACCAGTATTACTGTGCTCCGGTGCTATCTGCAAGTGCTACTGCTGTGCTCCCGATTGCTATCTACCAGTGCTACCATGCACCCAGTGCTATACTACCAGTGCTACTGTACTCTGGTGCTATACTGCCAATTTTCTGCTCAGAGTGCTATGCTGCTGGTGCTATGCTACCAGTGCTACTGTGCTCCGATTACTACTGCCAGTGCTGCTGGCATCGGTACTATGCTGCATAGTGCTACTGTGCTCCCAGTGCTATCTGCCAGTGCTGCTGTATCTGATTGCTATACTACCAGTACTACTGTACTCCCAGTACTATACTACCAGTACTACTGTACTCCAGTGCTTTCTGCTACCAGTACTACCACTAGTTACTTTCTCTACCCATTCCTGTGCTCGACACTATCGCGCCAGTACTACTGTACTCCCAGTACTACTGTACTCCCAGTACTACTGTACTCCCAGTACTACTATACTACCAGTACTACTGTACTCCCAGTACTGCCTGCAGTGCTACTGTACTCCAGTGCTATGCTACCAGTGCTACTGTACTCCCCAGTGCTATACTGCCAGTGCTACCATGCTCCATTTCATACTGCCCAGTTGCTACTGCTCCCAGTGCTATGCTGCCGGTACTCTGTGCTCAGTGCCTACCAGTGCTACTGTACTCCCAGTCCTCTCCTACCCAGTGCTCCCAGTGCACTATACTGCAGTGCACTGCTTCTCCAGTGCTATACTCCCGGTACTGTGCTCCCAGTACCGCTACCAGTGCTGCAGCCTTTAGTGACATTTATTTTAATATTACAAACGTTACTCTGTGTCACTACTGTGCTTTGAGTACTATGTGCCAATGCCTGCTCCCAGTACTATACTACCAGTACTACTGTACTCCCAGTACTATACTACCAGTACTACTGTACTCCCAGTACTATACTACCAGTACTACTGTACTCCCAGTACTATACTACCAGTACTACTGTACTCCCAGTACTATACTACCAGTACTACTGTACTCCCAGTACTATACTACCAGTACTACTGTATGTGCTATACTGCAGTGCTGCTGTACTCAGTGCTATGCTGCACCATTCTTTCTGCTGTATACGGTACTACTGTACACCAGTCACTACTGCTGTGCTCCAGTGCTATGCTCCCAGTGCTGCTATGCTGCAGTGCTACTGCTGCCTCCCCGGTGCTACTGCTATGCTACCAGTGCTGCTATGCTCCCGGTGCTACTATGCTCCCGGTGCTGCTGTATACAGTGCTACTCTGTGCTCCCAGTGCTACTGTTGCTACCAGTGCTACTGTGCCCCAGTGCTACTGTGCTCCCAGTGCTGCTGTGCTCTGGTACTGCTGTACTCTAGTACTACTGTGTACTGCCCAGTGCCTACTGCACCTCAGTGCTACTGTGTTCAGTGCGCTGTGCTCCCATTTTACACCTGCCAATTGCTACTAAACTATCAATTGCTACTGTACTCCCAGTGCTATATTGCCAGTATTGCTGTGCTCACAGCACTACTACAGTGCTACTATATACAGTGCTATGCTACCCAGTACTACTGCTCCCAGTGCTATACTACCAGTGCTCTGTGCTCCCAGTGCTACTACTGTGCTGTGCTCCCAGTGCTACTATACTACCAGTGCTACTGCACTGCTCCGGTACTATGCTCCCAATTGCTGCTATACCACCGGTGCTATGCTGCCAGTGCTACTGCTCCCAGGTACTGCTATACTGCCAGTGCTATATCCTACCAATTGCTACTGCTGTGCTCCCAGTACTGCTGTGCTCCCAGTGCTACTGTTTTCCCAGTGCTACTGTGCTCCCAGTGCTACTGTACTCCCAGTGCTACTGTGCTCTGGTACTGCTGTGCTACCAGTATTTCACTGTGCTACCAGTGCTGCTGTTTTCTGGTGCTGCTGCACAGTGCTGCTGCTATCAGTACTCTGTAGACAGTGCTGTGCTCTGTTACTGCTGCCTCCAGTGCTATGCTACCCAGTGCTACTGCAACAGTCCCGGTACTGCTATACTACCAGTGCTACTGCTGCTGCTCCCAGTGCTATACTGCTGTGCTCCCCCGGTGCTATGCACACTGGTGCTACTGTGCTCCTGGTGCTGCAGTTTCACCCAGTGCTGGTGCTATACTACCGGTGCTAGTGCTATGCTGCCAGTGCTAGTGCTATGGTGTGATGCTATGCTACCAGTGCTAGTGCTATACTGCCGGTGCTATACTGCAGTGCTGTTATGCTACCGGTGCTATGCTACCGGTGCTGGTACTGCCGCTGCCAGTGCTATACTGCGGTGCTGGTGCTATGCTACCGGTACTGGTTCTGTGCCGGTGCTGGTACTGCTTTGCCGTGCTGATTTACCATACTGCAGTGCTGGTGCCATGCTGCCAGTACTGGTGCCATGCTGCAGTGCTAGTACTTTATGCTGCAGGTGCTAATTGCCATGCACCAGTGCTGGTACCGCCTGCACGGTGCTGGTGCCGGCACTGGTCGTGGTACTGTAAATTCCGGTGCTGGTACTGTATGCAGTACTGGTGCTATGCTGCAGTGCTAATTGCTCTGCGGTGCTAATTACTTTATACTGCAGTGCCCTTGCAGATGCTGGTACCATACTGCAGTGCCTTACTGCCAGTGCTAGTACTTTCTCAGTGCTAGTGCCATGCCGCAGATTACTGGTGCCATACTGCCACCAGTGCTAGTGCCATGCTGCAATTACTAGTGTGCTGGTACTAGTGCCATGCCTACCGGTACTAGTACGCCTGCGAACAATTGCCATGCCGCGATGCTGGCGTTGCCATGCCGCGGTGCTAATTGCCATGCTACCAGTACTGGTGCCATGCCACTGCAGTGCTAATTGCCATGCCACGAAGTGCTAGTGCCATGCCGCGAAATTGCTGGTGCCATGCGCAGTGCTAATTGCCATGCCACCGCCGGTGCTGGTGCCCATGCCACCAGTGCTATGCTGCCGGTACTGAGCTGTACCGGGATCATACTGATTGCTAGTACCATGCCAATTGCGCCATACCAGTGCCATGCCACCAGTGCTAGTGCCATACTACCGGTACTGGTACCATACCGCAGTACTACCGCCACCGCAGTACTGCCATACCACCGGTGCTGATGCATGCAATTACTGGGCTACGCCATACTACCAATTGCCATGCTACCCGGTACCATTTGCAACACCATACCTGGTACTGGTGCCATACTACCAGTGCCATGCACCAAATTGCTAGTGCACCATAATTGCTGGTGCCATACTGCCAGTGCCAAAGTGCCATGCCGCCAGTACTAGTGAAATACCACCAGTGCTGGTGACACTGCCGGTGCTAGTGCCATACCGCCAGTGCTAGTGCCGTGCTGCCAGTGCTGGTACGCACCACCGGTACTGTGCCATACTGCTGGCACTGGTACCATACTACGGTGCTAACCTGCTGCAGTGCTAATTGCCATGCTGCAGTGCTAATTGCCACTATGCTGCAGTGCTATTACTTTTAATATGGTGCCATTTTTATACCAGTACCATGCCACCAGTGCTAGTGCCATGCACCACGGTACTGGTGCCGTACCGCCAGTGCTAATTGCCATGCCGCAGTGCTAGTGCCATACCACGCAGTGCCATACTACCGGTGCTGGTATGCCACCGGTGCCATGCTGCCAATTGCTAATGCCATGCCGCCAGTTGCTGCCATACTACCGAGTTACTGGTGCCATGCTACCGGTACTGGTGCCATACCGCAGTGCTAGTGCCATGCACTGCATTTGGTGCCATGCTACCAGTGCTAATTGCCATGCGCAATTACTAATTGCCATACTAAAGTACTACTAGTACCATACTACCAGTACTAGTACCATACTACCAGTACTAGTACCATACCACCAGTACTAGTACCATACCACCAGTACTAGTACCATTATTACCAACCTTGTGATGAATGGTTTGAAAAACCGACAAGTTGAAGATTGAGACACTTATGCAGCATATGGGAATCTTTATTCAGGAAACGTTTCGCCACACAGTGGCTTCATCAGCCCAATACAAAGAGGAAGGCGTAAGGAGAGGAGGAGAATGAGGTAATCAGTCCCTCAGCCTGGAGTCGATGTGTTCAGTCCATCAATCTTGATGGACTGAACACATCGACTCCAGGCTGAGGGACTGATTACCTCATACTCCTCCTCTCCTTACGCCTTCCTCTTTGTATTGGACTGATGAAGCCACTGTGTGGCGAAACGTTTCCTGAATAAAGATTCCCATATGCTGCATAAGTGTCTCAATCTTCATTACCAACCTTATAGAACGTCTCTCCCCCTGTCTCCATATATTACATTGCGTGTATTAACTTGACAAAGTTCCTGGTGAACGGAACATAACTGCACCTACGTCCAGTTACCTAACATGGTACGTTCGATATTCTCACCAATAATTAAACCACCACTGACTTATTACTCAATGTTCCTCAGGCTAAATTGCAATAATTAATTAATGGGACTAACTCTGTCTTCTTTTGTACGGACAGGAAATAATTGTTAAAAACGTGAGTCCATTTCTGTCTGATTATCAGTAAGTCATCCAAATGTAGTTTTAAGTGGACCTTTAAGCTCTTGTTTTATATAATAGTGAAAAATATTTTGGGGTTAATATTGATACCTTTGCAACGTAAATTTTGTAGTCTTGTGTAGCCTTCCCTTATCCCTTGTTTGGTCCTTGTCTATCCCTTGTTTGGTCCTTGTCTATCCCTTGGTTAGCCTTTCCTTATTCCTTGTTTAGCCTCTCAATGTCAACATATTAGTTCAAGGGGTGACCCTCACCACCCTTCTTGATGCGCCTATAAATTCCTTTCATCTCCCCTAAAAAAAAAAAATGCTTTAGCCTCCCGTTTATCCATTTCAGATCCGTTTTACTGGATTATATTTCTCTACAGGAATATAAAAGTTTTTTTGGGGTAGCTTGTATGTAGAAAACTATGACGGCACAGGTAGGTTCGCCAGGACGGGTCCTGGCCCGAGTCTTCTCCATGTGGTGACCCGAAAATAGTAGCAGTTCTCTTCGTTGCCCCAGTCGACACCAGACGTCATGATGAATTAGACATGTACAACATCTGTACTACTAAACCAACTT
The DNA here is from genome assembly GCF_038502225.1 of Cherax quadricarinatus. NCBI lineage: Eukaryota > Metazoa > Arthropoda > Malacostraca > Decapoda > Parastacidae > Cherax > Cherax quadricarinatus. The sequence goes on from NW_027197571.1 coordinate 44,369, forward strand.
GTCGGTATTTATTACCAAGGTTTATACCAACATCTGGGTATCTTTAATTTGTAGACGTCTATAAATTAAAGATACCCAGATATTGCGTATGTCTAATTCGTATTGTCGGTATTGTATACACTTCATGTACAGTATAATACGATCCTTTATTGGCTACGTTTCGCCCACACAGTGGACTTTTAAGTAGAAACGTAGTTAATTATACTGCATTTGTATTTATTTTTCCATCCTGTCGGTATTTTATACCATTTATATCTCCTTCACATACATGGAGAAAGACGTATGTACACTTCACAACATTTAATCTTACTGATGTTCCTATTTATTACGTCCCTATTTATTATGCTAGGTGAACGGAGACAAGTGTAACTAGTGTGAGGTGCAAAGCATATTATCATACTTTGCACTTCACTCTGGAGAGCGAAACGTTGCCACAATGAAATGTCACGTTAGCTGTACTTGTGTAATTTCACCTCGCCTAACTCTGTCAATAAGTCTACCAACATTACTTATTTATTATACAACCAGAGTTAAAACTCGACAGATTTGTTAACGCCTGTGCCCAGTTTTGTCAATATAAGGACATAATGAGAATATGATAATGGTATACAATACCGACAGGTTGATAACTAAGACACCTGGAGTATACCTAGAGAGGGTATCGGGGGTGAACGCCCTCCAGAGGCCCGGTCTGTGACCAGGCCTCATGGTGGATCAGAGCCTGATCAACCAGGCATGTGCAATAATCCATCAGCCTTGAAGATGTACTCTTCTGCACTCGACTGAAGAAGCCTAATGTGTAAGCGAAACGTTTCGGAATAGATACCTAGCTGCTGCACACGTTTCTTACTTATGAACCACAATGTGAAGACTGTAGATTATATTTAGTTCTACAATTTTCACATTATATATTTGTATTGTACTGATAGTCACTGGATGGTGGTATCATCCACTAGTCGAAGTAGGTCGACCAGTGGATGGTACCACTATGACCCCACCTCCTCCTGCTTCGCCTCACCTCACTACAGTATATAAGCCACGTCTACGGCCCTATGCTGTACATTCTACAAGATTGATGGACTGAACACATCGACTCCAGGCTGAGGGACTGATTACCTCAAACTCTTCCTCTCCCTACGCCTTTCTACTTTGTATTGGACTGATGAAGCCACTGTGTGGCGAAAAGTTTCCTGAATAAAGATTCCCGTATGTTTCATAAGTGTCTCAATCTTCAAACCCCACTCGTTCTGTGGTTTATAATGCCTGGATTCTTATCCTTTACAACTGTACAACACCTTCACCTCCCAAGTAAAGTCATATATTTAGCCTCCAAGAGGCATAACCTCCTGTTCGTGGTAATTTCACAAAGTCAGCGCACGGTCTGCCCTATTCACCTTTTCCAAATTAGTTAAGTTGTCCCCCCAGAGCTCTGCTGTAAGCTAGTTTAAACCCCCCGACAAGTTACTGACCTCTCCCTCCACTGAACCACCCACAACTTTGACTTTCTATCCTGGTAGACTCAAGGTTTATACCACTCATTTCATGTATACATAAGAGCATGAGGAGGAACACTGCAGAAGGCCTACTGGCTCATACTAGGCAGGTCCTAACAGTCCTAACATCGTCTCCTCCAACACCTAGACGATAGTATTGTTGAAAATGGTGTAAAATACCGACAACTTGATAATTAAGACTTGTAACAGTTGGGTATGTGCAAGAATGGTATATAATACCGACAAGATGAAATTAAGACACTTGTGCAACATCTGGGTATCTTTATTGTAGACGTTTCGCCATCCAGTGGCTTTATCAATACAAATTCTAGGACATTACTTGAAGACAGTAGGACTATATACAGAAGATGAGGTAATCAGTCCCTTAACCTAGGAGTAGGTGCGAAGAGCACCGTAGTCTTGGAGATTCTGAAGCAGAAGGAAGGAGCCTGGCGCTTAAATAGTAACATCAGGTGTAGCAGACGAGGGCATAGTCACTGGTAGGCGGGATTCCCCAGTGGAAGTAGGTCCTTCCCTAAGAGATGGGTTAGTTGTAGTAGTAGTTGTCGTAGCCGTGAAGGTTATGTCTTCAAGTTATGTCCTAGAATTTGTATTGATAAAGCCACTGGATGGCGAAACGTCTACAATTAAGATACCCAGATGTTGCACATGTGTCTTAATTTCATCAACAGTTGGGTATCTTTATTGTTGAAACGTTTCGCCTACACAGTAGACTTTTTGTCAGATACAGAGGCAGCAGTAGAAATGAACATGCAATCAGTCCATCAAAATTGGAGAAAAGTATTTTAGGTGGTCAGTCCATCAGTCTAGAGAAGATTAAGGGACTGACCACCTCAAATACTTTTTCTCCAAGGCTGATGGACTGATCACATCATTTTTTTCATTACTACTGCTGCCTCTGTATTTGACTGAAGAAGCCTACCGTGTAGGCGAAACGTTTCATCAATAAAGATATCCAAATGTTGCACGTGTGAATAATCACTACACAAATAACTCACACATACGAGACAAACTTGTGACGACGTTTGGGTCCGACTAGTCACCTAACCTGAGTCTCCAACGAGAATGACCTTGAAGAATAAGACACCTCCAAGGCTGAGGGACTGATTACCTCATCTTTTGTATATAGTTCTACTGTCTTCAAATCACATATGTTCAAGAATCTGTATTGAAAAAGTCTCTGGATGGAGAAACGTCTACAACAAAGATACCCAGATGCTGCACATGTCTCAGTTTTCACTTGTCTAACACTTGGCAATTTTTATTGAGGAAACGTTTCGCCAGCCAGTGACTTCTTCAGTCCAACACAGAGAAGAAGGATGGAAGATGAGGAGGAGAATGGCCTTACCTGTACCATTCACCATAAACCCACACTTGAGAAACCTCATAACGCCGTTTCGATCCCTCCTGGAACACTGTCAAACCACAACGGTCTAGGATGGAGCGAAACATCACCATAAGGTCACTCTCCGAAGCGCAGGTTTGAAGGGGAGGGTAAAACTGTCCCAGTCATGGTGTTTTGTCATTCACTCGTCTACCATTACCATTCCTACGACGCAACTTATCATCATTCTACTTTATCGCTGTGTTACACCATTCACACACAAACACATACACAAACACACACACACACAAACAAACACACACACAAACACACACACACACACACACACACACACACACACACACACACACACACACACACACACACACACACACACACACACCGGATATCTCCCTGTGGATCCTTAGAGAGGGAGCAGAGACGCTGTGTGTGCCACTAACCACAATCTTCAACACATCCCTCGAAAATGGGCAACTATCAGAGGTACAGAAGATGGCAAATGTAGTTCCCATTTTTAAGAAAGGAGACAGAAACAAGGCACTAAACTACAGACCAGTGTCACTGACGTGTATAGTATGCAAAGTCATGGAGAACATTATCAGAAGGAGAGTGGTGGAGCACCTGGAACGGAACAAGATTATAAATGACAACCAGCAAGGATTCACGGAAGGCAAATCCTGTGTTACAAACCTCCTAAAGTTTTATGACAAGGTAACAGAAATAAGACACGAGAGGGAAGGGTGGGTTGGCTGCATTTTCTTGGCTTGCAAGAAGGGCTTCGACACAGTTCCTCACAAGAGATAGTGCAGAAGCTAGAGGATCAGGCACATATAATAGGAAGGGCACTGCACTGGATCAGAGAATACTTGACAGGGAGGCAACGAATCATGGTAAGAGATGAGGGTTCACAATGGGCGCCTGTGACGATCGGGGTTCCACAGGGGTCAGTCCTAGGACCAGTGCTGTTTTTGGTATATGTAAATGACATGATGGAAGGGATAGACTCAGAGGTGTCCCAGTTTGCAGATGTAAAGTTAATGAGAAGAATTAAATCAGATGAGGATCAGGCAGGACTCCAAGGAGACCTGGACAGGCTGGACACAGTCCAGGAACTGGCTACTCGAATTTAACACAGCCAAATACAAAGTCATGAAGATCGGGGAAGGGCAAAGAATACCGCAGAGTATAGGCTAGGTGGCCAAAGACTGCAAACCTCACTCAATGAGAAAGATCTTGGGGTGAGTATAATACCGAGCATGTCTCCGGAAGCACACATCAACCAGATAATTGCTGCAACATATGGGCGCCTGGCAAACCTGAGAATAGCGTTCCGATACCTCGATAAAAAATCGTTCAAGATAATGTACACCGTGTACGTCAGGTCCCCATACTGAAGTATGCAGCACCAGTTTGGAACCCCCACCTGGTCAAGCATGTTAAGAATTAGAGAAAGTGCAAAGATTTGCAACAAGGCTAGTTCCAGAGCAAAGGGGAATGCCCTACGAAGAAAGGTTAAGGGAAACAGGCCTGACGACACTAGAGGACAAGAAGGTTAGGGGAGACACGATAACGACATACAAAATATTACGAGGAATAGATGGGACACAGAAACAAGGGGTCACAATTGGAAGCTGAAGACTCAGGCGAGTCAAAGGGAAGTTAGGAAGTATTTCTTCAGTCACAGTTATCAGGAAGTGGAATAGTCTGGAAAGTGATGTAGTGGAGGCAGGATCCACACATATATAGCTTTAAGAAGAGGTATGATAAAGCTCATGGAGCAGCAAAAGTGACCTAGTATCAACCAGTGAAGAGACGGGGCAAGGAGCTGTGAATCGACCTCTGCATCCCCAATAGGCGAGTACAAACACTAAACCTTTTTATCCCTCATTTTGATGCTGCACTGCAATTTTACACATTTTTCCGACATATCCCAAGTTTTACCTACAATATTCATATACATATCAGAGCTGATGCCATCACGAAGCACAACGAGCCAGATATTAAACACAATGACGTTGAATAATACAGGGAGACCCAAAAGTCTGGACACACAGGCGAAATTGCATTTTTGTAATAATTATACGATAATTTTAATGAATATCTACAACATGTCGACCATTAGCGATGCAATGTTCAACGAGCTTTGCAAGATTCACATCAACACGTTGCAATAATTCCGGTAACTGAGGGAATTATTTCCTGTGTCCAGACTTTTGGGTCTCCTTTTATTACACTGGAAGAATGTGGACAGAGAAAGTAGAGCTTTGTAAATAGTCCGTGTCGGATCGAAACGTCGTCGAAAGCTCCTCTGTGCTCTGTAAAAGCGATAGAGCTTTGAAAAAGAGCTTTTAAAAATAATTAAGAGCTTTGTAATAGAAATCTGAAAAGCAGTTTAACTTTGGAAAAGTAGGAGAGCTTTGTAGTGTGAAAAGTAAAGAAAGCTCTGAAACAGTAACAGAGCTTAGAAGAAAGCGTGTAAAAAAAGCTCTACTTAGAACTAGAGGCTTCTTCAGAGAGAGAGAGAGAGAGAGAGAGAGAGAGAGAGAGAGAGAGAGAGAGAGAGAGAGAGAGAGAGAGAGAGAGAGAGAGAGAGAGAGAGAGAGAGAGAGAAAATATTGACTCCCTTCTGCTACAACACAACTGTCAACATATTATAATTGTTGGTGACCTCAACCAGCACCTTATACAGAGGGACTTTGATGACCTTCTTGCAGTGTTTGACATGAGAAACTTTGTTGATTTCCCTACTCATATCTCTGGCTCCTCCCTTGACCCAGTAGTGAGTGATCTGGCAGAAGGCATAGTCACTTGTCAACCCCTCGGCTACGTTGGATCGTCTGACCACAAGGCTGTTTTTACCACACTTAAGATCCCAACAGAACGAGGTGAGGAGTCCACACGCACAACCTGGCTATGGGAAAGAGGTAATTGGCCAGCCCTTTGCTCTGAGCTCGCCACCACCGACTGGAATGCTCTTCTCCAGGGGGATGTTGACAACCAAGTGAAAGCCTTCACTGGACACATCCTTAATCTACAACAAGAACACATTCCTCACCGGCAATATGTGACAAAGCCTACAGATCAGCCTTGGTTTGGCTTTCGTTGTAGAGAGGCTGCTACTGCTAAGTACAAAGCATGGCGAAGGTATAAGAGACATCCTACCACCTATAACAGGAACTTGCACATGCAAGCCTGTAGGCATATGGGTGATGTTCAAAAGTGGGCCATTGCTAAATGGGAGGTGGACACTAAAAGAAAGTTAGCATCAGGTAGGGTAGGCTCCAAAACCTGGTGGTCCCTGGTCAAGGACAGACAAGGTTATCTGCCTGATGAACTTATTCCACCTCTAAATCGACAGGATGGGACCACCTCTACTAGTAGTCAAGAGAAGGCGGACCTCTTTGCTGAACACTTTGCTACCAAAATGCAAGTTCCTGATCCAGCAAGGGACCCTCCTTGGCTAGCTGCAAGAACTGTGTCAAAACTGTCAGTGGTGACAATAAGGCAGGAGGAGGTGCATTTCCTTCTTAAATCACTTGACCAAGAAAAGGCTGTGGGCCCAGACAAGTTGAGCCCAAGATTGTTGAGAAGATGTGCAGACCAGCTAGCAGCACCTCTAACTCGCATCTTTCAGCACTGCCTAGTACAGTGTAAATGGCCCTCTCCATGGAAAGAGGCAAATGTAGTCCCTGTTCACAAAAAGAAGAGCAGAGCAGAAATCAGCAACTACAGACCAGTGTCACTCCTGTCAATCACTGGTAAGATCCTTGAAACAATAATCTCAAGACAAATGACAGATTTTTTTGACTACCACTCACTACTTTGTGATCGTCAATATGGCTTCAGGAAAGGTTACTCTGCTGCTGATCTGTTGCTAAACCTCTCCACTAAGTGGCACCAGTCACTGGATGAATCCAAAGTCAGCTGTGTGGTAGCACTGGACATTGCTGGTGCTTTCGACCGGGTGTGGCACCAGGGCCTCTTAGCAAAACTTCAAGCACTGGGAATTGCAGGCTCTACGCTATGTCTCCTCAGTGATTACCTTCATGGTAGATCTCTAAGTGTAGTTCTCAATGGAACGGAATCAGCAAGACATCCTATTGGGGCAAGTGTTCCACAAGGAAGCGTGCTGGGACCATTGTTATGGAATGTCTACTTCAACGACCTTCTTCATCTCATCCCAGAATCACATGCATATGCAGACGACTGTACACTGACATTCACTTATCCAAGAGAAGAAATGCCAGCTGCTCTAAGCTACATCAATCACCAGCTAAGAGCTATATCAGCTTGGGGAAATAGATGGCAAGTAACATTTGCACCTGAGAAAACGCAAATGATGATCGTCTCTAGGCACCATGATGGTAATGCTGGCGCAGTAGTAAGGATGAATGGGAGGATGTTGGCACCTGGAGAAGAAGTTGATATCCTTGGGGTGAAATTTGACTCCAAACTAACCATGAAGAACCATGTTGTAAATCTTGCAAACAAGGCAGCCAGGAAGCTTACAGCACTTCGCCGTATCTCGCATCTGCTTGACAGTAGGGGTTGCAAGATCCTGTACGAGGCACAAGTATGCTCACACCTTGAGTATGCTCCACTTTCTTGGTTTGCCTGCCCCCTCTCTCATCTGCGACTGCTTGACAGAGTAGAGAACAGAGCAAGACGTCTCATCTCTCGCCTGGACCCATCCTGGATAGATCTGTCATTTCAGCAGAGCCTTCAACATAGGAGGGATGTGGGTGGCCTTACTGTTATGTACAAGGCCAATATTGTCAAAGTACCACACTTGGATCCACTTCGAGGACAGCGTGAAACAAGCTTTTATGCCACAAGACGGGCAGAAAGCAGCAACTTCACTCTGGCTGTACCCTTCTCCAGAACATCACTCCATCTGAGATCATATATACCCAGGATGACTCGAGTATGGAACACATTCGTACAGCATAATGATGTCAACGAGATAAAGTCAGTTGATCAAATGAAAATGCTGGCCCACAGATGGCTCCAACTTCATCCTGTTCCCTACTTGTATGTCTCATAACAATAAAAATGCTTTCAAATGAGCTGATGTAGGTAACAGCTCTTAGCTTGCCAATAAAGTTAGGAATCCTTAACCTGTAAATAGCTGTCAATAAAACTAGGGATCCTTAACCTTGTCAAACCCTGTGTAAAAAAAAAGAGAGAGAGAACCACTAACACTTTACAACACTAGAAGGTCTGGTCTGAGACCAGAACCCTGGGGAAGATAATACCCAGAACCACTAACACTTTACAACACTAGAAGGTCTGGTCTGACCAGACCTGGGGAAGATACCCCCTGGGGAAGATAATACCCAGAACCACTAACACTTTACAACACTAGAAGGTCTGGTCTGAGACCAGAACCCTGGGGAAGATAATACCCAGAACCACTAACACTTTACAACACTAGAAGGTCTGGTCTGAGACCAGAACCCTGGGGAAGATAATACCCAGAACCACTAACCAGAACCCTTTACAACATTAGAAGGTCTGGTCTGAGACCAGAACCCTGGGGAAGATAATACCCAGAACCACTAACACTTTACAACACTAGAAGGTCTGGTCTGAGACCAGAACCCTGGGGAAGATAATACCCAGAACCACTAACACTTTACAACACTAGAAGGTCTGGTCTGAGACCAGAACCCTGGGGAAGATAATACCCAGAACCACTAACACTTTACAACACTAGAAGGTCTGGTCTGAGACCAGAACCCTGGGGAAGATAATACCCAGAACCACTAACACTTTACAACACTAGAAGGTCTGGTCTGAGACCAGAACCCTGGGGGAAGATAGAATACTGGGGAAGATAATACCAGAACCACTAACACTTTACAACACTAGAAGGTCTGGTCTGAGACCCAGAACCACTAACACTTTACAACCCTGAGACCAGAACCCTGGGGAAGATAATACCCAGAACCACTAACACTTTACAACACTAGAAGGTCTGGTCTGAGACCAGAACCCTGGGGAAGATAATACCCAGAACCACTAACACTTTACAACATTAGAAGGTCTGGTCTGAGACCAGAACCCTGGGGAAGATAATACCCAGAACCACTAACACTTTACAACACTAGAAGGTCTGGTCTGAGACCAGAACCCTGGGGAAGATAATACCCAGAACCACTAACACTTTACAACACTAGAAGGTCTGGTCTGAGACCAGAACCCTGGGGAAGATAATACCCAGAACCACTAACACTTTACAACACTAGAAGGTCTGGTCTGAGACCAGAACCCTGGGGAAGATAATACCCAGAACCAGTAACAGATAAATGTCTTCTAAAATTTATTTCCTCACTTCCTTTCAACCTGTCTTCTGGTTTTCGTCCTCTGAACAGTCAGAAAACAAACCAGGTGGTGCCTGCCTGCCCCCCCCCTCTCTCTCTATCTCCCCCCCCCTTGTGTGTGTGTACACTCAACTTATTGTACTCACCCAATTGTGGTTGAAGGGATTGATTCACAGCTCCTCGCCCCACCTTTTCACTGGTCGCTACTAGGTCACTCTCCCTACTCCATGGGCTTTATCATATCTCTTCTTAAAGCTATGTATGGATCCTGCCTACATCACTCTCCAGACTGTTCCACTTCCTGACAACTCTATGGCTGAAGAAATACTTCCTAACATCCCTGTGACTTATCCGAGTTTTCAACCTCCAGTTGTGACTCCTTGTTCTTCTGTACTGAATTAAAGAAGTCACTGCCCGGCGAAACGTTTCCTCAATAAAGATTCCGAAATGTTGAGGAAGTGTCTCATTCTTCAAGACAGTTTCTTGCCATAGATGGCCTCAGGGGTTGATGAATATGTTTCAAGAAGAATAAGATGCGTACGTATAAGAAAGAACAGGGACGCGAACCGTGGTGCTGAATGGTAGCAGGTCCAGCACTATGCCACTGGAGTACGAGGTTTACAATGTAAGAACATAGGAATACTGCTGTAGGCCTACTGGCCCAAGTTAGGCAGGTTCAACTCTCACCCACTCGTGTACCTGTCTAACGCAGCACTACTGTTATACATGAATGGTATACAATACCGACATGATGAAGAATTAGACATTCACATCTGGGTAACTATTTGTAGACGCATCGCCATCCAGCGGCTTTATCACTATATTACAATGACATAACGGGAAGACAGTAGAACTATACAGAAAAGACGAGGTAATCAGTCCCTTAGCCCTAGAGCTGAAGAGCACCGTAGTGTTGAATCTGAAGACTCCAAGACTACGGTGATTTTCACCAACTCCGAGGCTGAGGGACTGATTACCTCATCTTTTGTATATAGTTCTACTGTCTTCCCATTATGTCCTTGAATTTGTATTGATAAAGCCACTGGATGGCGAAACTTCACGTTATTCCAGACTATGGAGCAAAACTCTTCTCCAGGCTGAGGGACTGACCACCTCAAAACTACGTCTTCAAGGGTGATGGACTGATGGCATCGTCTTTATATCTCTAATGCGTCTGCTCACTCTTCTGTACTTGACTGAAGAAGTCTACTGTGTAGGCGAAACATTTCGTAATAAAGATACCCAACAGCTGCACACGTATCTTAATCTACAACTTGTCGGTATATTTTCAACAATCAGAGAGTGAGTCACACTAGCGAGTCTTCAGGTGAACTCTTAAGATAAGTGATGATAGAGGATGCTAAATTAATATTTATCTAAGATACATCTCTGACTGCCCTCACAGACGAGCCAAGTGTACACAAAACACAGTCAACTAACTGTCGATGGAAGAAGCCAGTAACCAGGACTGGCTGCTTTGGGGATTCGTGTGGAGGGTTACAAAGCCATGGCTTGCTTCTGCAGTATTTTAAAATCTGAGGTTAGACTGTTGAAGGAGGAGGTCATACTTCTCCATGAGGAAATTAGGAGTTTGAAAATTCACCTCGATGGGTTTGGGAGTGATTGTGAGGAGGCTTGAGTGGTTGAGGGGAATGGCGCTACCTGCAATGAGGTGCAGTCTGTCACTAGCTGCGAGGAGGCTGAAGGAGGGGAGCAAGAAAAGGCTACCAGCAGTGAGGTGCAGTCCAGCACCTGCAACAAGTGGCGAGTGGTTCCCAGTAATGGGAGGAGCATCAAAATAAGGAAAGTTAAGATCTGAAGGTAGGAAATCGCTCCTCTGTTCTTAGGATGAGTGTACTTCAGTGGTCAGTGAAGGTAAAGGTACTACTGCCCATGCTAATAGAGGTAAGCGAATTCTTGTGGTTGGTGACTTACAGGTAAGATATATGGACCGTGCTTTCTGTAATAGGAAAAAGAAGGCGAGAGAGAGAGTGCTTCCCTGGAGCTGGTGTTGGTGACATAGTCAACAGGTTGGATAATGTCAGATAATGGGAACAAGCCCATTATCTGTCTCAGTGCTGGTGGAAATGATATCGGGAAGGGTAGGAGAGAAGAGCTGCTAGATAAGTACAGGTTAGCTATAGATTTGATTAGGTCTAAGGGAGGGGTCCCAATCTTATGTAGCATCTTGCCTAGAAGGGGAGTGAGTAATGAATGGTTGTCTATGGGAATTGGTGTAAATTGCTGGCTAGACAGATACTTCAAGGAGCTTGCAATCCCATTCAGTGACAACCGGGACATCTATTATGGCAAATATTATATATATGCAAGAGATAGGGTACATCTCTCTGGGGCAGGGGTGGTAGCATATGCCAACTCGATCGAAAGAGCCACTGCTGACATGTCTAGGATTTTAAACTGATAGAAGTTAGAGTTATGGGGGTGTGAGGGAAACAGGTTGCAGAACTAGGGTTGAAAACAGTAAATGTTTAAAAGACATTAATCATAAAGTTACAAATGAAGACAATGGATCAGGTCAGCAAACAAAGGGAGACAGCAGAGGGCAGCGAGAGACTAGCTCCCTTAAGGTTTACTATAGTAATAGCAGGAGTGTAAGAAATAAGATAGATGAGCTAAGATTAATTGCAAGTGCAGGAAGCATAGATATTATTGCTATAACAGAGACCTGGCTCAATCTGAAAGATAGAGAAATGCCTTCTGAATGTCACATAAAAGGTTATAAATTATTCCACACTTATAGGGTCAAAAGGAAGGATGGTGGAGTAGTAGCGATGTATGTCAGAGACAATTTAAATTGTTGTGTTAGACAAGATATAAAATTAGAAGCGTCAGCCACTGAATCTGTTTGGTTACAGCTTCTCGAGGGCCGTGAAAAACTAATCTTGGGTGTGATTTACAGGCCCCCAAACCTTGATAGGGAGTGCAGTAAGCTTCTATGGGACGAAATTTGTAAGGCATCTACATACGAAAATGTTGTGCTGATGGGAGATTTTAACTTTAGACAAATTGACTGGAGCAATTTGACAGGAAATTTGGAGTAAAGTGACTTTCTTGATACGATTCAGGATTGTTTTTTAAAACAGTTTGTGACAGAACCAACTAGAGGAAATAACCTGCTTGACTTGGTTCTTGCCAGCAGGGAATCACTAATTAATAATCTTGAGGTTAATGATGAGCTTGGGGAAAGTGATCACAAATCACTCAGTTTTAATATATCATGGAATTACCCTAATAATGGCAATCAAGTCTGTCCCTGACTTATATTTGGCTGATTTCATAGGACTGAGAAATTACCTGGGTGGGCTGAACTGGAATGACCTGACTATAGGTCAGGTAGGTAGTGATGGTTGCCGATATGACGTTTTCCAGAGCATAGTTCTAGCTGCTCAGACAACTTATGTTCCAAATAGATCAAACAAAAATGATCCTAAATGGATGAACAATAGATTAAAACATCTTACTGGTCAAAAGAGAGGCATATATAAGCGAATCAAAAGAGTAGAGGGGGAGTTAAGAAATCAATATATTCAGTTAAAGAGAGAAATAAAAAAGGGAATAAGAAAAGCAAAAAGAGATTATGAGATTAAAGTTGCAAGAGAATCGAAGACTAACCCAAAAGGATTCTTTCAGGTATACAGAAGTAAGATTAGGGACAAGATAGGCCCACTCAAAAGTTACTCGGGTCAGCTCACCGACAGTGATAAGGAAATGTGTAGAATTTTTAACACTTACTTCCTCTCAGTTTTTACACAGGAAGATACTAGCGATATTCCAGAAATAATAAATTATGTAGAACAGGACGATAATAAACTATGCACGATTAGGGTCACAAGTGACATGGTCCTTAGACAAATAGATAAATTAAAACCTAACAAATCCCCAGGTTCTGATGAACTGTATGCAAGGGTTCTAAAGGAATGTAAAGAGGAGCTTAGCAAACCTTTGGCTAATCTTTTCAACATATCACTACAAACTGGCATAGTGCCAGATAAGTGGAAAATGGCAAATGTGATACCTATTTTCAAAGCAGGTGACAGGTCCTTAGCTTCGAACTATAGACCAATAAGCCTAACCTCCATAGTGGGAAAATTTATGGAATCAATAATTGCCGAGGTAATTCGTAGCCATCTTGAAAATCATAAACTGATCAATGAATCTCAGCACGGTTTTACAAAAGGGCGTTCCTGCCTTACGAATTTATTAACTTTTTTCACTAAGGTATTTGAGGAGGTAGATCATGGTAATGAATATGATATTGTGTATATGGACTTCAGTAAGGCTTTTGATAGAGTCCCACATCAGAGACTATTGAGGAAAATTAAGGCACACGGAATAGGAGGAGAATTTTTTTCCTGGATAGAGGCATGGTTGACAAATAGGCAGCAGAGAGTTTGCATAAATGGGGAGAAATCAGAGTGGGGAAGCGTCACGAGCGGTGTTCCACAGGGGTCAGTGTTGGGCCCCTTGTTGTTCACAATCTACATAAACGACATAGATGAGGGAATAAATAGCGACATAAGCAAGTTTGCCGATGACACCAAAATAGGCCGTCGAATTCATTCTGACGAGGACATTAGAGCACTCCAGGAAGATTTGAATAGACTGATGCAGTGGTCGGAGAAGTGGCAGATGCAGTTTAATATAGACAAATGCAAAGTTCTAAACATTGGACAGGAAAATAACCATGCCACATATAAACTAAATAATGTAGATCTTAATATTACTGATTGCGAAAAGGATTTGGGAGTTCTGGTTAGCAGTAATCTAAAACCAAGACAACAGTGCATTAGTGTACGCAATAAAGCGAACAGAATCCTTGGCTTCATATCAAGAAGCATAAATAATAGGAGTCCTCAGGTTGTTCTTCAAGTCTATATATCCTTGGTTAGGCCTCATCTAGATTATGCTGCACAGTTTTGGTCACCGTATTACAGAATGGATATAAATGCTCTGGAAAACGTACAAAGGAGGATGACAAAGTTGATCCCATGTATCAGAAATCTTCCCTATGAGGATAGACTGAGGGCCCTGAATCTGCACTCTCTAGAAAGGCAAAGAATAAGGGGGGGTATGATTGCGGTGTATAAATGGAAAACAGGAATAAATAAAGGGGATGTAAATAGCGTGCTAAAAATATTTAACCATGACAAGACTCCCAGCAATGGTTTTAAGTTGGAAAAAATCAGATTCAGGAAGGATATAGGA
>NW_027197572.1:0-58753 GCF_038502225.1 Cherax quadricarinatus
CAGAGTAAAGCAACAACAGACTAACGCAACAACAGACTCATCCAACAACAGACTCTTCCAACAACAGTCTCATCCAACAACAGACTCATCCAACAACTGACTCATGCAACAACAGACTCATGCAACAATAGACTCATCCAACAACAGACTCACACAACAGCAGACTCATCCAACAACAGACTCATCCGACAACAGAATCATGCAACAATAGACTCATGCAACAACGGAATCATTCAACAGCAGACTCATCCAACAACAGACTCATATAACAATAGACTCATCCAACAACAGACTCATGCAACAACAAAATTATGCAACAAGACTCATCCAACAGCAGACTCATCCAAAAACAGACTCTCATCCGACTACAGAACCATGCAACAATAGACTCATGCAACAACAGACTCACGCAACAACAGACTCATGCAACAACAGACTCATGGAACAACAGACTCGTGCAACAACAGACTCATCCAACTCAAGACTTATGTAACAACAGACTCATCCAGCAAGAGACTCATCCAACAATAGACTCATCCAACAATAGACTCATCCAACAACAGGCTCATCCAACAAAAGATTCATCCAACAAAAGACTCATGCAACAACAGAATCATGCAATAACAGACCCATCCAACAACAGACTCATGCAACAACAGACTCATGTAACATCAGACTCCTGCAACAACAGACTCATTAAACAAATAACTCATCTAACAACAGACTCATCCAACAACAGACTCTTGCAGCAACAGACTCTTGCAACAACAGACTCATCCAACAACAGACTCATCAAACAACAGACTTATCCAACAACAGACTCATTCAACAACAGAATCATGCAATAACAGACTCATCCAACAACAGACTCTTCCAGCAATAGAAACATCCAACAACAGACTCCTCCAGCAACAGAATCATGCAATAACAGACTCATCCAACAACAGACTCTTCCAACAACAGAGTCTTCCAACAACAGACTCTTCCAACAACAGACTCATCCAACAACAGACTCATGCAACAACAGACTCAAGCAACAACAAAATCGTGCAACAATGGACTCATCCTACAACAGACTCATACAACAGCAGACTCATCCAACAACAGACTCATCCGACTACAGAATCATGCAATAACAGACTCAACCAACAACAAACTCATGCAACAACAGAGTCATGCAACAACAGACTCATGTAACATCAGACTCCTGCAACAACAGACTCATTCGACGAGAGACTCATCCAACAACAGACTTATGCAACAACAGACTCATGCAACAACAGACTCATCGAACAACAGACTCATCCAACAACAGACTCATCCCACGGCAGACTCATCCAACTCCAGAATCATGCAATAAGAGACTCATACAACAACAGACTTTTCCAGCAACAGATTCATCCAACAACAGACTCATCTAACAACAGACTCATTCAACAACAGACTCATCCAACAACAGAGTAAAGCAACAACAGACTAACGCAACAACATACTCATCCAACAACAGACTCTTCCAACAACAGTCTCATCCAACAACAGACTCATCCAACAACTGACTCATGCAACAACAGACTCATGCAACAATAGACTCATCCAACAACAGACTCACACAACAGCAGAATCATCCAACAACAGACTCATCCGACAACAGAATCATGCAACAATAGACTCATGCAACAACAGAATCATGCAACAGCAGACTCATCCAACAACAGACTCATATAACAATAGACCATGCAACAACACTCATCCAACAAACAGAGTCATGCAACAACAGACTCATCCAACAACAGAGTCATGCAATAACAGACTCATCCAACAACAGACTTATCCAACAAAAGACTCATCCAACAACAGACTCATCCAACAACAGACTCATCCAACAACAGACTCATCCAACAACAGTCATGCAACAACAGACTCGTCCTGCAACAGAGTCATGCAATAACTGACTCATCCAACAAGAGAATCATCCAACAACAGACTCATCCAACAACAAACTCATCCGACAACAAAATCGTCCAACAACAGACTCATCCAACAACAGATTCATCCAACAACAGATTCATCCAACAACAGACTCATCCAAAAACAGACTCACCCAACAACAGACTCATTCAGAAACAGTCATGCAACAGCAGACTCATCCTGCAACAGTCATGCAATAACAGACTACTCCAGCAACAGAGTCATTCAATAACAGACCCATCCAACAACAGAGTCATGCAACAACAGATTCATCCAACAACAGACTCATGCAACAACAAACTCATGCAACAAGACTCATCCAACAGCAGACTCATCCAACAACGGAATCATCCGACAACAGAATCATGCAACAAAAACTCATCCAATAACAGAATCATACAACTACAGACTCATCCATCAACAGACTCATCCAACAACAGACTCATCCAACAAAAGACTCATCCAACAACAGACTCATGCAACAACAGACTCATCTAACAACATAGTCATGCAATAGCAGACTCATCCACCAACAGAGTTATGCAAGAACAGACTCATCCAACAACAGAGTCATGCAACAACAGACTCATCCAACAACATACTCATCCGACAACAGAATCATGCAACAAAAGACTCATGCAACAACAGACTCATGCAACAACAGACTCATGCAACGACAGACTCATCCAATAACAGACTCATCCAACAACAGACTCATCCAGCAACAGAATCAGGCAATAACAAACTCATGCAACAACAGACTCACGTAACAACAGACTCATGCAACAACAGACTCATCCAACAACAGACTCATCCAACAACAGACTCATGCAAAACAGACTCATCCAACAACAGTCATGCAATAAAAGACTCATCCAACAAGGAGTCATCCAACAACGGAATCATCCAACAACAGACTCATTCAACAACAGAGTCATCCAACAACATTCTCATCCAACAACAGACTCATCCAACAACAGACTCGTCCAACAACAGTCATACAACAACAGACTCATCTAGCAACAGAGTCGTGCAATAACAGACTCATCCAACAAGAGAATCATCCAACAACAGACTCGTGCAACAACAGACTCATCCAACAACAGACTCATGCAACAAGACTCATCCAACAGCAGACTCATCCAACAACAGACTCATGCAAGCACAGACTCATCCGACAACAGAATCATCCAACAACAGACTCTTCCAACAACAGGCTCATCCAAAAACAGACTCGTCCAACAACAGACTCACCCAACAACAGACTCATCCAACAACAGAGTCATGCAACAACAGACTCATCCAGCAACAGAGTCATGCAATAACAGACTCATCCAACCACAGAATCATCCAACAACAGACTCATCCAACAACAGAGTCATGCAATAACAGACTCATCCAGCAACAGAGTAATGCAACAAGAAACTCATCCAACAACAGAGGTCATGCAATATCAGACTCATCCAACGAGAGAGTCATGCAACAACAGACTCATCCAGCAACAGAGTCATGCAATAACAGACTCATCCAACAACAGAATCATCCAACAACAGACTCATCTAACAACAGACTCATCCAACAACAGGCTCATCCAACAAGAGTCATGCAACAACAGACTCATCCAGCAACAGAGTCATGCAATAACAGACTCATCCAACAACAGAATCATCCAACAACAGACTCATCCAACAACAGACTAATCCAACAACAGGCTCATCCAACAACAGTCATGCAACAACAGACTCATCCAACTACAGAGTCATGCATCAACAGACTCATCCAACAACAGTCATGCAATAACAGACTCATCCAACAACAGATTCGTCCACATCAGGCTGATGCAACAACAGAATCATCCAACAACAGAATCATCAAACAACAGACTCATCCAACAACAGACTCATCCAACGACAGACTCATCCAACAACAGAGTTATGCAATAACAGACTCATCCAACAACAGAATCATCCAACAACAGACTCATCCAACACCAGACTCATTCAACAACAGTCGTGCAAAAACAGACTCATCCAGCAACAGAGTCATGCAATAACAGACTCATCCAACAGCAGAATCATCCAACAACAGACTCATCCAACAACAGGCTCATCCAACAACAGACTCATCCAACAACAGACTCATCCAACAACAGTCATGCAACAACAGACTCGCCCTGCAACAGAGTCATGCAATAACTGACTCATCCAACAAGAGAATCATCCAACAACAGACTCATCCAACAACAAACTCATCCGACAACAAAATCGTCCAACAACAGACTCATCCAACAACAGAATCATCCAACAACAGACTCATCCAACAACAGACTCATCCAAAAACAGACTCACCCAACAACAGACTCATTCAGCAACAGAGTCATGCAACAGCAGACTCATCCTGCAACAGTCATGCAATAACAGACTCCTCCAGCAACAGACTAATCCAACAACAGACTCATCCAACAACAGACTCATCCAACAACAGAGTCATGCAACAACAGACTCATGCAACAACAGACTCATGCAACAACAAACTCATGCAACAAGACTCATCCAACAGCAGACTCATCCAACAACAGACTCATGCAACAACAAACTCATGCAACAAGACTCATCCAATAACAGACTCATCCAACTACAGATTCATCCAACAACAGAATCATGCAATAACAAACTCATGCAACAACAGACTCATGTAAGACCAGACTCATGTAACAACAGACTCATCCAACAACAGACTCATCCAACAACAGACTCATCCAACAACAGACTCATGCAACAACAGACTCATCTAACAACATAGTCATGCAATAACAGACTCATCCAACAACAGAGTCATGCAAAACAGACTTGTCCAACAACAGCCATGCAATAACAGACTCATCCAACAAGGAATCATCCAACAATGGAATCATCCAAGAACAGACTCATCCAACAACAGAGTCATCCAACAACAGTCTCATCCAATAACAGACTCATCCAAGAACAGACTCGTCCAACAACAGAGTTATGCAAGAACAGACTCATCCAACAACAGACTCATGCAACAACACACTCATGCAACAAGACTCATCCAATAGCAGACTCATCCAACAACAGACTCATGCAACAACGGACTCATGCAACGACAGACTCATCCAATAACAGACTCATCCAACAACAGACTCATCCAGCAACAGAATCATGCAAAAACAAACTCATGCAACAACAGACTCACGTAACAACAGACTCATACAACAACAGACTCATCCAACAACAGACTCATCCAACAACAAACTCATCCAACAACAGACTCCTGCACCAACAGACTCATCTAAAAACATTGTCATGCAATAACAGACTCATCCAACAACAGTCATGCAAAACAGACTCGTCCAACAACAGCCATGCAATAACAGACTCATCCAACGAGGAATCATCCAACAATGGAATCATCCAACAACAGACTCATCCAACAACAGAGTCATCCAACAACAGTCTCATCCAACAACAGACTCATCCAAGAACAGACTCGTCCAACAACAGTCATGCAACAACAGACTCATCCTGCAACAGAGTCGTGCAATAACAGAGTCATCCAACAAGAGAATCATCCAACAACAGACTCATGCAACAACAGACTCATCCAACAACAGACTCATGCAACAAGACTCATCCAACAGCAGACTCATCCAACAACAGACTCATGCAACAACAGACTCATCTGACAACAGAATCTTCCAACAACAGACTCATCCAACAACAGAATCATCCAACAACTGACTCTTCCAACAACAGACTCATCCAACAACAGACTCATCCAACAACTGACTCACCCAACAACACACTCATCCAACAACAGAGTCATGCAACACCAGACTCATCCAGCAACAGAGCCATGCAATAACAGAAACATCCAACCACAGAATCGTCCAACAACAGACTCATCCAACAACACAGTCATGCAATAACAGACTCATCCAGCAACAGAGTAATGCAACAAGAAACTCATCCAACAACAGAGGTCATGCCATATCAGACTCATCCAACGAGAGAGTCATGCAACAACAGACTCATCCAGCAACAGAGTCATGCAATAACAGACTCATCCAACAACAGAATCATCCAACAACAGACTCATTCAACAACAGACTCATCCAACAACAGGCTCATCCAACAAGAGTCATGCAACAACAGACTCATCCAGCAACAAAGTCATGCAATAACAGACTCATCCAACAACAGAATCATCCAACAACAGACTCATTCAACAACAGACTCATCCAACAACAGGCTCATCCAACAACAGTCATGCAACAACAGACTCATCCAACAACAGAGTCATGCATCAACAGACTCATCCAACAACAGAATCATGCAATAACAGACTCATCCAACAACAGATTCATCCACATCAGACTCATAAAACAACATAATCATCCAACAACAGAATCATCAAACAACAGACTCATCCAACAACAGACTCATCCAACAACAGACTCACCCAACAACACTCATCCAACAACAGACTCATCCAACAACAGTCATGCAACAACAGACTCTTCCAGCAACAGAGACATGCAATAACAGCCTCATCCAACAAGAGAATCATCCAACAACAGACTCATGCATCAACAGACTCATCCAACAACAAACTCGTGCAACAAAACTCATCTTACTGCAGACTCATCCAACAACAGACTCATCTGACAACAGAATCATCCAACAACAGACTCATCCAACAACAGACTCATCCAACAACACACTCATCCAACAACAGACTTATCCAACAACAGACTCATCCAACAACAGAGTCATGCAACAACAGACTCATCCAATAACAGAGTCATGCAATAACAGACACATCCAACAACGGAATCATTCAACAACAGACTCATCCAACAACAGAATCATCCAACAACAGACTCACCCAACAACAGACTAATCCTACAACAGACTCATCCAACAACAGACTCATCCAACAACAGACTTGTCCAACAACAGACTCATCCAACAACAGACTCATCCTACAACAGACATACTCATCCAACAACAGACTCATCCAACAACAGACATACTCATCCAACAACAGACTCATCCAACAACAGACTCATCCAACAACAGAATCATCCAACAACAGACTCATCCAACAACAGAATCTTCCAACAACAGAATCATCCAAAAACAAACTCATGCAACAACAAACTCATCCAACAACAGACTCATCCAACAATAGACTAATCCAACAACAGACTCATCCAACAACAGACTCATCCAACAACAGAATCATCCAACAACAGACTCATCCAACAACAGAATCATTCAGCAACAGAATCATCCTACAACAGACTCATCCAACAACAGACTCATCCAACAACAGACTCATGAAACAACAGACTCATCCAACAACAGAATCATTGAACAACAGACTCATCCAACAACAGAATCATCCAACAACAGACTCACCCAACAACAGACTAATCCAACAAAAGACTCATCGAACAACAGACTCATCCAACAACAGACTTGTCCAACAACAGACTCATCCAACAACAGATTCATCCAACAAGAGACATACTCATCCAACAACAGACTCATCCAACAACACACTCATCCAACAACAGAATCATCCAACAACAGAATCATCCAACTACAGAATCATCCAACAACAAACTCATGCAACAACAGACTCATGCAACAACAGACTCATCCAACAACAGACTCATCCAACAAAAGACTCATCCAACAACAGACTTATCCAACAACAGACTCATCCAACAAAAGACTCATCCAACAACAGACTCATCCAACAACAGAATCATCCAACAACAGACTCATCCAACAACAGAATCATCCAACAACAGAATCATCCTACAACCGACTCATCCAACAACAGACTCATCCAACAGCAGACTCATGCAACAACAGACTCATCCAACAACAGAATCATCCAACAACAGACTCCTCCAACAACAGACTCATCCAACAACAGACTCATCCAACAACAGACTCATCCAGCAACAGACTCATCCAACAACAGACTAATCCAACAACAGACTCATCCAACAACAGACTCATCCAACAACAGACTAATCCAACAACAGAATCATCCAACAACAGACTCATCCAACAACAGACTCATCCAACAACAGACTCATCCAACAACAGACTCATCCAACAACAGACTTATCCAACATCAGACTCATCCAACAACAGACTCATCCAACAACAGACTCATCCAACAACAGACTCATCCAGCAACAGACTCATCCAACAACAGACTCATCCAACAACAGACTCATCCAACAACAGACTCATCCAACAACAGACTCATCCAACATCAGACTCATGCAACAACAGACTCATCCAACATCAGACTCATCCAACAACAGACTCATCCAACAACAGACTCATCCAACAACAGACTCATTCAACATCAGACTCATCCAACAACAGAATCATCCAACAACAGACTCATCCAACAACAGAATCATCCAACAACAGAATCATCCTACAACCGACTCATCCAACAACAGACTCATCCAACAACAGACTCATGCAACAACAGACTCATCCAACAACAGAATCATCCAACAACAGACTCATCCAACAACAGACTCATCCAGCAACAGACTCATCCAACAACAGACTCATCCAGCAACAGACTCATCCAACAACAGACTAATCCAACAACAGACTCATCCAACAACAGACTCATCCAACAACAGACTCATCCACAACAGACTCATCCAACAACAGACTCATCCAACATCAGACTCATCCAACAACTGACTCATCCAACATCAGACTCATCCAACAACAGACTTATCCAACATCAGACTCATCCAACAACAGACTCATCCAACAACAGACTCATCCAACAACAGACTAATCCAACAACAGACTCATCCAACAACAGACTCATCCAACAACAGACTCATCCAACAACAGACTCATCCAACAACAGACTCATCCAACATCAGACTCATCCAACAACTGACTCATCCAACATCAGACTCATCCAACAACAGACTTATCCAACATCAGACTCATCCAACAACAGACTCATCCAACAACAGACTCATCCAACAACAGACTCATCCAGCAACAGACTCATCCAACAACAGACTCATCCAACAACAGACTCATCCAACAACAGACTCATCCAACAACAGACTCATCCAACATCAGACTCATGCAACAACAGACTCATCCAACATCAGACTCATCCAACAACAGACTCATCCAACAACAGACTCATCCAACAATAGACTCATCCAACATCAGACTCATCCAACAACAGACTCATCCAACATCAGACTCATCCAACAACAGACTCATCCAACATCTGACTCATCCAACAACAGACTCATGCAACAACAGACTCATCCAACAACAGACTCATGCAACAAAAGACTCATCCAACAACAGACTCATCCAACAAGAGACTCATCCAACAACAGACTCATGCAACAACAGACTCATCCAACAACAGACTCATCCAACAACAGACTCATCCAACATCAAACTCATCCAACAACAGACTCATCCAACATCAGACTCATCCAACAACAGACTCATGCAACAACAGACTCATGCAACAACAGACTCATGCAACAACAGACTCATGCAACAACAGACTCATGCAACAACAGACTCATCCAACAACAGACTCATCCAACAACAGACTCATGCAACAACAGACTCATCCAACAACAGACTCATCCAACAAGAGACTCATGCAACAACAGACTCATCCAACAACAGACTCATCCAACAACAGACTCATGCAACAACAGACTCATCCAACAACAGACTCATCCAACAACAGACTCATCCAACAACAGACTCATCCAACAACAGACTCATGCAACAACAGACTCATGCAACAACAGACTCATCCAACAACAGACTCATCCAACAACAGACTCATGCAACAACAGACTCATCCAACAACAGACTCATCCAACAACAGACTCATCCAACAACAGACTCACATCCAACAACAGACTCATCCAACAAGAGACTCATCCAACATCAGACTCATCCAACAGCAGACTCATCCAACAACAGACTCATGCAACAACAGACTCATCCAACAACAGACTCATGCAACAACAGACTCATCCAACAACAGACTCATCCAACAACAGACTCATCCAACAACAGACGAGGTTTATTATTTTTAAGATAATTATTTTAAAGCAAATTTTTTATCTTATATCAAATTATTAAGTTGAATCGATAAAAAAATTAATATTTTTTAGTTGTTGGATCAGAGAGGAGCGGTTACTCGACCCCAGCTAGGAGCTTCGGGTAAGTACAAGAATACGCACTTATACGCATTAATACACACTGTTATGCACTTATATGCACTTATACATGCTTGTAAGCGCTTAATTCATTTTTACACACACTTGTGAACACTGAAAGACACTTGTGCACACTTATACACACTTCTAAACTTATGCACAGTCTTGTGAGCACTTAAAGACACTTGTGCATACTTATACACACTTCTATACTTATACACACTTTTGTGAGCATTTAAAGACACTTTTGCACACTTATACACACTTCTATACTTAAGCACACTCTAGTGAGCACTTAAAGAGATTTGTGCTCACTTATACACACTTCTATACTTATACACACTCTTGTGAGCACTTAAAGACACTTTTGCACACTTAAACCGCACTTTTATACTTATACACACTTTTTACACGCATATACGCATTTATATACATTCATTTACATACTTACACTTATACACACTTTTGCGCACTTAATTACTTTTATTTATAACATAAGAAAGAAGAAACACTGCAGCAGGCCTTCTGACCCATGCGAAGCAGGTTCATGACCCTCCCGGATTAGCCAAATGACCCACCCAGTCTGGTCACCTCCACTCAAGGAAGGAGCACTGCACCAGACCCAGCAGCACAAGCTAGTTAGGTCTAGCTCACACCCACCCACACCTACTCATGTATTTATCTAACCTATTTTTAAAACTACACAATGTTTTAGCCTGAATAAATGTACTTGAGAGTTTGTTCCACTCATCCACAACTCTATTACCAAACCAGTACTTTCCTATATCCTTTCTGAATCTGAATTTTTCCAACTTGAAACCATTACTGTGAGTCCGGTCTTGGCTGGAAATTTTCAGCACGCTGTTTTCCATTTATACACCTCGATCATATCCCCCCTAATTCTACGCCTTTCTAGAGAGTGCAGATTCAGGGCCTCAGTCTATCCTCATAGGGAAGATTTCTGATACATGGGATCAGCTTTGTCATCCTCCTTTGTACGTTTTCCAGAGCATTTATATCCATTCTGTAATACGGTGACCAGAACTGAGCAGCATAGTCTAAATGAGGCCTAACCAAGGATATATAGAGTTGAAGAACAACCTGAGGACTTCTATTATTTAAACTTCTCGATATGAAGCCAAGAATTCTGTTAGCTTTATTGCGAACACTAATGCACTGTTGTCTTGGTTTTAGATTACTGCTAACCAGAACTCCTAAATCCTTCTCGCAGTCAGTAGTATTAAGATCTACATTATTTAGTTTATATGTGGCATTGCTATTTACCTGTCCAACATTTAGAACTTTGCATTTGTCAATATTAAACTGCATCTGCCACTTCTCCAACCGTTGCATCAGTTTATTCAAATCATCCTTTGAGTGCTCTAGTGTCCTCATTAGAATGAATTGAACGGCCTATTTTGGTGTCATCAGCAAATTTGCTTATGTCGCTATTTATTCCCTCCTCATCTGCTAGAAAAATGACAGGATGGATAATGAGAACCTTCAAAACTAGGGAGGCCAAGCCCATGATGACACTCTTCAGGTCACTTGTTCTATCTAGGCTGGAATATTGCTGCACTCTAACAGCACCTTTCAAGGCAGGTGAAATTGCCGACCTAGAAAATGTACAGAGAACTTTCACGGCGCGCATAACGGAGATAAAACACCTCAATTACTGGGAGCGCTTGAGGTTTCTAAACCTGTATTCCCTGGAACGCAGGAGGGAGAGATACATGATTATATACACCTGGAAAATCCTAGAGGGACTAGTACCGAACTTGCACACGAAAATCACTCACTACGAAAGCAAAAGACTTGGCAGACGATGCACCCTCCCCCCAATGAAAAGCAGGGGTGTCACTAGCACGTTAAGAGACCATACAATAAGTGTCAGGGGACCGAGACTGTTCAACTGCCTCCCAGCACACATAAGGGGGATTACCAACAGACCCCTGGCAGTCTTCATATGCCGTTTATGTAAATTGTGAACAACAACGGGCCCAACACTGACCCCTGAGGAACACCGCTTGTGACGTGCCCCCATTCTGATTTCTCCCCATTTATGCAAACTCTCTGTTGTCTATTTGTCAGCCATGCCTCTACCCAGGAGAAAAATTCTCCTCCTATTCCGTGTGCCTTAAGTTTCCTCAATAGCCTCTGGTGTGGAACTCTATCGAAAGCCTTACTGAAGTCCATATACACAATATCATATTCATTACCATGATCTACCTCCTCAAACACCTTAGTGAAAATAGTTAGTAAATTCGTAAGACAGGAACGCTCCTTTGTAAAACCGTGCTGAGATTCATTAATCAATCTGTGCCTGTAAAGATGGCTACAAATTGCTTCGGCAATTATTGATTCCATAAATTTTCCCACTGTGGAGGTAAAGCTTATTGGTCTATAGTTCGAAGCCAAGGACCTGACACCTGCCTTGTAAATAGGTATTACATTTGCCATTTTCCACTTATCAGGCACTATGCCAGTTTGTAGTGACATGTTAAAAAGATTAGCCAAAGGTATGCTAAGTTCCTCTTTACATTCCTTTAACACCCTTGCAAACAGTTCATCAGGACCTGAGGATTTGTTAGGTTTTAGTTTCTCTGTTTGTCTGAGAACCATGTCACTAGTTACAGCAATCGTACATAGTTTATTATCCTGTTCTACATAATCTATTATTTCAGGAATATCGCTAGTATTTTCCTTGGTGAAAACTTAGGGAAAGTAGGTATTGAGAATTTCACACATATCCTTATCACAGTCAGTGATCTGGCCAGAGTTACTCTTAAGTGGGCCAATCTTGTCCCTAATCTTATTCTGTATACCTGAAAGAACCCTTTTGGGTTAGTCTTTGAATCCCTTGCGACCTTAGCCTCATAATCCCTTTTTGCTTTTCTTATCCCTTTCTTTACTTCTCTCTTTAATTGAATATATTGATTTCTTAACTGCTCATCCCCTCTTTTGATACACCTATATATGCCTCTCTTTTGACCAATGAGATGTTTTAAGCTATAGTTCATCCATTTGGGATAATTTTTGTTAGATCTAATTTCCCTACTCGGAACAAAAGTTGTCTGGGCAGCTAGAACTATGTTCTGAAAAACGTCATATTGGTAACCAAGATCACCTACCTGACCCATAGTCAGGTCATCCCAATTTAGCCCACCCAGGTAATTTATCAATCCAATGAAGTCGGCCAAGCGAAAATCTGGGACAGAGATTTGATTGCAGTTATCTGCGTAATTCAATGATATATTGAAACTAAATGATTTGTGATCATATTCCCCAAGCTCATAATTAACCTCAAGATTATTAATTAGTGAATCTTTGTTGGCAAGAACCAAGTCAAGTAGACTATTTCCTCTAGTTGGTTCTGTCACAACCTGTTCTATAAAGCAATCCTGAACCGTATCAAGAAAGTCACTAGACTCAAGATTTCCTGTCATATTGGTCCAATCAGTTTGTCTAAAGTTAAAATCTCCCATTATCACAACATTTTCATATCTAGATGCCTTATGAATTTCGTCCCATAACAGCTTACTGCACTCCCTATCAAGGTTTGGGGGCCTATAAATCACACCCAAAATTAATTTGTCATGACCCTCAAAAAACTGTAACCAAACAGATTCTGTGTTCGATGTTTCTAATCTTATATTATGTCTAAGACAACAATTTAAATTTTCTCTGACTTACATCGCCACCCCACCACCCTTCCTGTTGACCCTATCAGTATGGAATAGTTTATAACCCTGTATGTTGCATTCAGAAGGCATTTCTGAATGCAACACACCTACACTTGCAAGTAATCTTAGCTCATCTATCTTATTTCTTAGACTCCTACTATTTGTATAGTAAACCTTAAGGGAGCTAGTCACTCGTTGCCCTCTACTATCTCTCTTTGTTTGTTGATCAATTGATTTGCCATTACTAGTAACTTTATTTTGAATGTCTTTTAAACATATCCTTGAGGTATCCCAGTAATAACTGCTATTTTCAACCCTAATACTGCAGCCTGGTTGTTTCCCACAAACACCCATACCTCTATAATCTATCAGTTTAAATTCCTAAACAAGTCATCAATTGCCCTGTCAATCGAACTGGCTAATGCAACCACTCCATCCCCAGAGAGATGAACCCATCCCTTGCATACATATCATGTTTGCCAAAGAATAGGTCCCAGTTATCACTGAATGGAATTGCAAGTTCCGCACAGTATCTGACTAGCCAGCAATTTATACCAGTTGCCCTAGACATCCATTCATTGCCCACTTCCTTTCTAGGCAAGATGTTACATATGACTGACATCCCTCCCTTAGACCTAACTACTTCTATGGCTGACCTGTACTTATCCAGCAGCTCCTCTCTCCTGTCCTTCCCAATGTCATTACCCCCAGCACTAAGACAGATAATGGGCTTGTTCCCATTACCTGACATAATATTATCCAACCTGCTGACTATGTCACCAACACCAGCTCCAGGAAGGCACACCCTCTGTCTGACCTTTCTGTCTCTTACAAAAAGCATGGTCCATATATCTTACCTGAGAATCGCCTATTATTAAAATATTCTTACCTTGATTAGCAGGGGAATCAGTGGTACCTTCAACCTCACTAACCACTGAAGTACACTCGTCCTGGAGAACAGAGAATCAATTTCCTACCTTCACATCTTCTCTGTTAACCCTCCTTATCTTCCTTCTTCCTGAACTGTGAACCACTTGCCACTTAAAGCGGCTGCCACTATCACTGCTGGTGACCATTTCCTCCTTACCAGCTAAATCCTTCTCACTCTCACTCCCACACTCATCTAAGCGAAGCTTCAGCCTCCTATTTTCCTCCTGAAGACGTAGAATTTCCTTCTTCAACCCTTGAACCTGAGATTCTAAAACACTACAACAAGCCATGGTGCTTGGTAACAGCCCACGCTAACTCCCAGAGCTCAGGCAGGTATGACCGCAGGTGTGACCTCTGACCTCAGCGTACTGATTGCATACTTTTAAATACACTTACAACAACATTTAGTTCTATATAAACTTACATTGTACATACTTAAATACACATTTTAAATATTTATACACCCATATTCAAACATATAGATAATTATACTCACTTATATATACTTATACACAGATACTGATCAATATCCCCACTTATACAATAAGGTCACAATAAACAGGTAATGTTACAATATACACAACAACCACTATGAGAAAAACAGTGTTATTACAAGTGCTCTTGTTACCTCTCACTATTTTTTCACAGTGGGTATTTTGTATACCCACTTATACATACTTATACCCCCTTATACTTATTTATACCAACTTATACTTTCCTATACCCACTTATACATACTTATACCCACTTATAATTATACCCACTTATACTTACTTATGCCCACTTATACATACTTATACCCACTTATACAAACTTATACCCACTTATAATTATACCCACTTATACTTATACCCACTTATACATACTTATAACCACTTATACTTACACTCACTTGTACGCAAGTCAAAAATACTTAAATATAAGTGAAAAAGTTATTAGTACAAACTTTGAGTGTATATACACACCTTCAACAACAACAACAATAACAAATAATGTTTATAATAATAATAATAATAATAATAATAATAATAATAATAATAATAATAATAATAATAATAATAATAATAATAATAATATATAATTTTAATAATAATAATAATAATAATAATAATATATAATTTTAATAATAATAATATTAACAATAATAGTAACGATAATAATAATAATAATAATAATAATAATAATAATAATAATAATAATATTAATATTAATATTAATAATAATAATAATAATAATAATATATAACTTTAATAATAATAATAATAATAATAATAATAATAATAATAACAATGATAGTAATAACAATAATAATAATAATAATAATAATAATAATAATAATAATAATAATAATAATATATAACTTTAATAACAATAATAATAATAATAATAATAATAATAATAATAATAATAATAATAACAATGATCATTTTCCTTGCAGTGTATCTCATCCAGTGGACTGTAACTCGGCTCTGGCTTTACTCGGATTTATACTCTTTATCGACATCCTCAGGGTGAGTCCCACTCACATACCCTTATCTTACATATGGAATTTGTGCATGAGGATCAACGACATCCAATCACCTAAAACCCCTAATAACCTAGCAAAAGGCAGCAGTAAGAATGATAATAAATTCCCACCCTCACCATCATACTCCACCAATTTTCAAAAGTCTGAATCTACTCACCATTAAGAACATCCATACTTATTCATGTGCCTACTACATACACAGAACAATACACACAAACATAAACCCTCCACTCAAACTTCTCCTCACCAACCTAAACAGGACACATGACCACAACACAAGACACAGATCTCTTTTTTATATACCTCGTGTCCATATCACACTGTGTAAAAACTCTATGCACATAAAGGACACCAAAATGTGGAATTCATTACCAGAAGATATTAAAATAACCCAGTCTGAAAGTCAGTTTAAGACTTCTCAAAAGCCACTTAATCACCCTTGACTAAATACTACTAAATACTCAGTACACATTTACTCACCTATGTACTCCCACATCATAACTGAAACAATCACATTGAACCTTTTATCCATTGTTGACAGAAATATAACTGAATCATTGTTTTCACAAAAGTATTTTCGAATATAAATATATCTTTGTATTATACAAATTTTGATTCATTCATAATTAATATTCTACTGTACAACTATGAAATAATTACTATCCTACTGTACAACTATGATATACTCCTTAGTGTTAAGTAGACTGTAAGTCAATAATGTTAAGTTGGCCCCATAATGCCTAGGCATAATAGAGGCTCTCTTTGTGTTGTAACCAACTATTGTATATACATAATCTCAATGTACTGTTTGCAAAGACATAAGATAAATAAAATAAATAAAAATAAATAATACACATAATGTACATTATGGGTACATATATATATATATATATATATCTTCTGTATAGCAGTTAGGGAAATCACTGACCAGCGAGCTAAACATCTGGTTCCTAGATGACGGTACACTAGCAGGTACAAAGGAGTCCCTCCTACATGACCTTACACAGGTAATGACACGGGGACAGGAAATGGGTCTCATCCTGAATCCATCCAAATGTGAAATCATCTCAGTCAGTCAACAAGTGATAAATGCAGTGACATCAAAACTACCAGGAGCAGCAGTCATTGCCCCCACAAATAGTGTCTTGCTAGGAGCACCTCTGGGAAGCAATGCCATTGACACAATTCTCAGGAAGAAATTGGAAGAATTAAGGAGAATGGAACAACGAATAGGCAATCTGGACACCCACGATGCCTTGTACCTTCTCACAAAGTGCTTGAGACTGCCCAGGTTGGCATATTTCCTAAGATGTGCACCTTCATATGATAACCCTATACTGCACGAATATGACAGTATCCTGAGGCAGATTTTTACGAAAGTACTTAACCTTACTCTAGAAGACGGGCAGTGGAACCAAGCTACACTTCCAGTCAGACTAGGAGGCATTGGTGTCCGCAAGTCATCACAGATTGCACTGCCTGCTTTTCTGTCCTCATGAATTGCATCCAGAGGGCTTGTAGCAGCGATTCTCCCTGAACATCTTAGGGACAAGATTGGAGTCCAGGACCAAAAGTTCATTGACGGAGCCATCATCTGGGATAATCTAACGGGCTCTGAAACCAGACCTGCTCCCCCCAACGACTGCAAACAATCGCACTGGGATGGTCCAATAGTGGAAAATATAGCCTCAACAATGCTTCAGAGTGTGTCAGGGAAGGATAGAGCCCACCTCCTGGCAGTGAGAGCCCCTCATGCAGGGGATTTCCTGTTGGCTGTTCCCAACTCCAGCCTTGGCACACGCCTCGACCCACAGACCATCTGCATCGATGTTGCCCTTCGACTTGCCGCTCCTATTCTCGCCGAACACAGGTGTATTTGTGGCAGTGAAGCAGCAGACCAATTCGGGTACCATGGTCTTGTGTGCCGTAAATCCGAGGGAAAGATTGCAAGACATGAGGAGGTTAATAACATTATCAAGAGGAGCCTCACAACAGTCGGATGCCCAGCAGTAAGGGAGCCATCCCAACTATGCAGATCTGATGGGAGCCAGAAGCGTCCAGATGGTATCACCCTTCAAGCCTGGACAGACGGTAAGCAGGTGGTGTGGGACTACACATGTGCATCTACCTTGGCTGATACCTATCTCCAATACACCAGGGAGGAAGGAGGGGCAGCTGCCAGCTTCAGGGAGTCCAAAAAGTCTAGAAAATATGGAGAACTTGCCCATCATTATATGTTTGTTCCCATAGGCTCAGAGACCCTTGGCTCATGGGGAAAGAGTGCATCTAAGTTCCTTAAAGAGCTAGGCAAAAGACTCATCAGGGTAACTAGCGATCCCAGGGCTGCTAGTTTTCTGTTCTAGCAACTTATCGCTGTTGTATTTTGGGCACACGCCCCAGCTCTGAGGAGCTGGATGAGATTCTCGCCTTATAATCGGTGATACACACGTAACAACATGTACCTTATATGCCACCTTTATATCAACAATGTATCTCTTAAATCTTCTGTACCATATTATGTAATAAAATATATATATATATATATATATATATATATATATATATATATATATATATATATATATATATATATATATATATATATATATATATATATATATATATATATATATATATATATATAACGTGCTGAATCAGTAAAATTGGTCAGTTAGTAAGAACTAATTTAAAATTAAGTTCTCTCGAAAATTTTCTCTTATATGTTTAAAGATATATTTTTTTATTTATATTAATGTAAAAAATAATAATTTTGCACCAAAAGAACCTTAGAAAACTTCCCTAACCTTATTATAACAAGCGCAATTTAATTTAGCCTAACTCAACTAAATATATTTTAGATAAGTTCACAGTAATTTAATAATAAACGAACACAATGAAATATAAATTCTTCGTTAAGACCAGAATTATTCTTGCGAAATTATTGCATACACAAATTTTCGCTTGACTTATTCGGCAAGAAGAGCTTTGCTTAAATAGCAATGCTCTTCTTGCTGAATAAGGGAAGCAAAAAATGTGTATGCAATAATTTCACAAAAATCATTCTGAATCTAACGACAAAAATATTTCATTGTGTTTGTTTATTATTAAATTCTCGTAAACTTCTCTAAACCGTTTTACCAGGAGCACGAGCCATTGATCCTGCCAATAGCACTCTCCTCGGTGCTCCTCTTGGGTCCAATGCCATCAATCTGAACCTAGAAAAAAAGTCTCAGACCTCCGGACGATGGAAAGCAGGATGAAAGACATTGACACACACGATGCCTTCTACCTACTCACAAGGTGCCTGTCAATCCCAAAACATACATACTTTCTGAGATGCTCCCCAGCCTTCAGCAGTCCAAAACTCAAGGAATATGACTCTCTCCTGAAGACCATGCTAGAGAGTGTATTGAATCTTTCCCTTGAAGATGGACAGTGGTTGCAAGCCTCACTTCCGGTCAGGCTTGGAGGGCTAGGAGTACGCAGATCCTCCCAGATTGCTCTACCAGCTTTCCTATCCTCTTCCATAGCATCAAACGAGTTGATAAGACAAATTCTTCCTGATACCCTCAGTGACTCAGCAGGAATAGAAGACCCTAGCTATGCCAGTGCCATCACTGAATGGGAGACTCTTGCTGCTCCAGCACCAAACCCTAGTGCAGCACTGGCTCACAAACAGTCAAGCTGGGATGGCCCGATTGCTGAAAAGGTGCTTGCCAACATGCTCAGGGCTGCAACATCAGATAGGGAGATTGCCCGTCTCCAGGCTGTGAGCGCACCTCACTCCGGGGACTTCCTCCAAACAGTTCCCATATCGGCAATGGGAACGCGACTCGACCCTAAGACCCTCCGTATTGCAGTGGCTCTGCGCCTTGCTGCCCCAATTCACACAGAATATATGTGTATTTGCGGCGAAGTGCAAGCAGACCAATACGGTCTACATGGTCTTAACTGTTCCAAAACCAAGGGCTGGCATGCAAGACACAATGAGGTCAACGACATCATTAAGAGAACCCTTGCTACAGCTGGATGCCCAGCCGAGAGGGAGCCCCGATCACTAGCAGCCAACAATACCCACAACCCAGCAAACCGCCCCGACGGGATCACCATCTATCCTTGGAAGAATGGCAAGCTCTTAGCATGGGACTATACCTGTGTGTCCACACTGGCTGACACCTATATCCATCACAGTGTGGGGCGACAGGGAGGAGCTGCTGACCACAGGGAGGAGTACAAGATCAGCAAGTACAGGGACATTAGCCAACAGTATCAATTTGTCCCAGTGGGATCAGAGACCTTGGGATCATGGGGAAAAAATGCCACACGTTTCCTTAAAGAATTGGGTTCCAGACTCATCGACACCACCAGGGACCCAAGGGCAGCCACTTTCATGTTCCAGCGCCTCAGCGTCGCCATCCAGAGGGGAAATGCTTGCTGCATACTTGGCTCACGTCCAGCCTCGGAGGAGCTGGAGGAAATTCATGATCTTTGATACATTGTGCCATTGTATTCATGTTTATGTTGTATTCTGTTTATTAATAAATGTTCACATAGAATATAAAATATGTGGTAGGAGAAGAAAATATTACATCCGGGGAGAATATATATATATATATATATATATATATATATATATATATATATATATATATATATATATATATATATATATATATATATATATATATATATATATATATATATATATATATATATATATATATATATATATATATATATATATATATATATATATATAGGTAGTAGGTTGGTAGACAGCAACCACCCAGGGAAGTACTACCGTCCTGCCAGATGACTGTGAAACAAAAACCTGTAACTGTTTTGCATGATGGTAGGATTGCTGGTTTCTTTTTCTGTCTCATAAACACGCTAAGATAACAGGGATATCTTGCTACTCCTACTTACACTTTGGTCACACTTCACAGACACGCACATGCATATATATATATACATACATCTAGGTTTTTCTCCTTTTTCTAAATAGCTCTTGTTCTTTTTTATTTCTTCTATTGTCCATGGGGAAGTGGAAAAGAATCTTTCCTCCGTAAGCCATGCGTGTCGTATGAGGCGACTAAAATGCCGGGAGCAATGGGCTAGTAACCCCTTCTCCTGTATACAATTACTAAAAAAGAGAAGAAGAAAAACTTTATAAAACTGGGTTGCTTAAATGTGCGTGGATGTAGTGCGGATGACAAGAAACAGATGATTGCTGATGTTATGAATGAAAAGAAGTTGGATGTCCTGGCCCTAAGCGAAACAAAGCTGAAGGGGGTAGGAGAGTTTCAGTGGGGGGAAATAAATGGGATTAAATCTGGAGTATCTGAGAGAGTTAGAGCAAAGGAAGGGGTAGCAGTAATGTTAAATGATCAGTTATGGAAGGAGAAAAGAGAATATGAATGTGTAAATTCAAGAATTATGTGGATTAAAGTAAAGGTTGGATGCGAGAAGTGGGTCATAATAAGCGTGTATGCACCTGGAGAAGAGAGGAATGCAGAGGAGAGAGAGAGATTTTGGGAGATGTTAAGTGAATGTATAGGAGCCTTTGAACCAAGTGAGAGAGTAATTGTGGTAGGGGACTTGAATGCTAAAGTAGGAGAAACTTTTAGAGAGGGTGTGGTAGGTAAGTTTGGGGTGCCAGGTGTAAATGATAATGGGAGCCCTTTGATTGAACTTTGTATAGAAAGGGGTTTAGTTATAGGTAATACATATTTTAAGAAAAAGAGGATAAATAAGTATACACGATATGATGTAGGGCGAAATGACAGTAGTTTGTTGGATTATGTATTGGTAGATAAAAGACTGTTGAGTAGACTTCAGGATGTACATGTTTATAGAGGGGCCACAGATATATCAGATCACTTTCTAGTTGTAGCTACACTGAGAGTAAAAGGTAGATGGGATACAAGGAGAATAGAAGCATCAGGGAAGAGAGAGGTGAAGGTTTATAAACTAAAAGAGGAGGCAGTTAGGGTAAGATATAAACAGCTATTGGAGGATAGATGGGCTAATGAGAGCATAGGCAATGGGGTCGAAGAGGTATGGGGTAGGTTTAAAAATGTAGTGTTAGAGTGTTCAGCAGAAGTTTGTGGTTACAGGAAAGTGGGTGCAGGAGGGAAGAGGAGCGATTGGTGGAATGATGATGTAAAGAGAGTAGTAAGGGAGAAAAAGTTAGCATATGAGAAGTTTTTACAAAGTAGAAGTGATGCAAGGAGGGAAGAGTATATGGAGAAAAAGAGAGAAGTTAAGAGAGTGGTGAAGCAATGTAAAAAGAGAGCAAATGAGAGAGTGGGTGAGATGTTATCAACAAATTTTGTTGAAAATAAGAAAAAGTTTTGGAGTGAGATTAACAAGTTAAGAAAGCCTAGAGAACAAATGGATTTGTCAGTTAAAAATAGGAGAGGAGAGTTATTAAATGGAGAGTTAGAGGTATTGGGAAGATGGAAGGAATATTTTGAGGAATTGTTAAATGTTGATGAAGATAGGGAAGCTGTGATTTCGTGTATAGGGCAAGGAGGAATAACATCTTGTAGGAGTGAGGAAGAGCCAGTTGTGAGTGTGGGGGAAGTTCGTGAGGCAGTAGGTAAAATGAAAGGGGGTAAGGCAGCCGGGATTGATGGGATAAAGATAGAAATGTTAAAAGCAGGTGGGGATATAGTTTTGGAGTGGTTGGTGCAATTATTTAATAAATGTATGGAAGAGGGTAAGGTACCTAGGGATTGGCAGAGAGCATGCATAGTTCCTTTGTATAAAGGCAAAGGGGATAAAAGAGAGTGCAAAAATTATAGGGGGATAAGTCTGTTGAGTGTACCTGGTAAAGTGTATGGTAGAGTTATAATTGAAAGAATTAAGAGTAAGACGGAGAATAGGATAGCAGATGAACAAGGAGGCTTTAGGAAAGGTAGGGGGTGTGTGGACCAGGTGTTTACAGTGAAACATATAAGTGAACAGTATTTAGATAAGGCTAAAGAGGTCTTTGTGGCATTTATGGATTTGGAAAAGGCGTATGACAGGGTGGATAGGGGGGCAATGTGGCAGATGTTGCAAGTGTATGGTGTAGGAGGTAGGTTACTGAAAGCAGTGAAGAGTTTTTACGAGGATAGTGAGGCTCAAGTTAGAGTATGTAGGAAAGAGGGAAATTTTTTCCCAGTAAAAGTAGGCCTTAGACAAGGATGTGTGATGTCACCGTGGTTGTTTAATATATTTATAGATGGGGTTGTAAGAGAAGTAAATGCGAGGGTCTTGGCAAGAGGCGTGGAGTTAAAAGATAAAGAATCACACACAAAGTGGGAGTTGTCACAGCTGCTCTTTGCTGATGACACTGTGCTCTTGGGAGATTCTGAAGAGAAGTTGCAGAGATTGGTGGATGAATTTGGTAGGGTGTGCAAAAGAAGAAAATTAAAGGTGAATACAGGAAAGAGTAAGGTTATGAGGATAACAAAAAGATTAGGTGATGAAAGATTGAATATCAGATTGGAGGGAGAGAGTATGGAGGAGGTGAACGTATTCAGATATTTGGGAGTGGACGTGTCAGCGGATGGGTCTATGAAAGATGAGGTGAATCATAGAATTGATGAGGGAAAAAGAGTGAGTGGTGCACTTAGGAGTCTGTGGAGACAAAGAACTTTGTCCTTGGAGGCAAAGAGGGGAATGTATGAGAGTATAGTTTTACCAACGCTCTTATATGGGTGTGAAGCGTGGGTGATGAATGTTGCAGCGAGGAGAAGGCTGGAGGCAGTGGAGATGTCATGTCTGAGGGCAATGTGTGGTGTGAATATAATGCAGAGAATTCGTAGTTTGGAAGTTAGGAGGAGGTGCGGGATTACCAAAACTGTTGTCCAGAGGGCTGAGGAAGGGTTGTTGAGGTGGTTCGGACATGTAGAGAGAATGGAGCGAAACAGAATGACTTCAAGAGTGTATCAGTCTGTAGTGGAAGGAAGGCGGGGTAGGGGTCGGCCTAGGAAGGGTTGGAGGGAGGGGGTAAAGGAGGTTTTGTGTGCGAGGGGCTTGGACTTCCAGCAGGCATGCGTGAGCGTGTTTGATAGGAGTGAATGGAGACAAATGGTTTTTAATACTTGACGTGCTGTTGGAGTGTGAGCAAAGTAACATTTATGAAGGGATTCAGGGAAACCGGCAGGCCGGACTTGAGTCCTGGAGATGGGAAGTACAGTGCCTGCACTCTGAAGGAGGGGTGTTAATGTTGCAGTTTAAAAACTGTAGTGTAAAGCACCCTTCTGGCAAGACAGTGATGGAGTGAATGATGGTGAAAGTTTTTCTTTTTCGGGCCACCCTGCCTTGGTGGGAATCGGCCGGTGTGATAAAAAAAAAAAAAAAATATATATATACATATATATATATATATATATATATATATATATATATATATATATATATATATGCAGCAGCAGTTATTTGGTTGATGTGCGCCTCAGGAATGTGCCCGGTGTTATACTCACTCCAAAATACTTTTCCATGAGTGAGGGTTGTAGACTCTGGTCCCCTAGACTGTAATTCGTCTGTGGTCTTCTTTGTTCTTCCCCAGTCTTCATGACTTTGCACTTAGTGGGGTTGAACTCCAGGAGCCAGTTGCTTGCCCAGGTCTGAAGCCTGTCCAGATCCCTCTGTAGTTTTGCCTGGTCCTCGTCCGATTGAATTCTTCTCATCAACTTCACATCATCTGCAAACAGGGACACTTCGGAGTCCATTCGTTCCGTCACGTCGTTCACAAATACCAGAAACAGCACCGGTCCTAGGACTGACCCCTGTGGCACCCCGCTCGTTACAGGCGCCCACTCGGAAACCTCGCCACGTACCATGACTCGCTGTCTTCCTGAAAGGTATTCCCTGATCCATTGCAGTGCCTTCCCTGTCATCTCTGCCTGGTCCTCCAGCTTTTGCACTAAACTCGTGTGTGGCACTGTGTCAAACGGATTCTTACAGTCCAAGAAAGTGCAATCTACCCACCACTGTCTCTTTTGTCTTACTGTTGCCACCCTGTCATAAAACTCCAGTAGGTTTGTGACACAGGATTTCCCCTTACAAAAAACCAGGTTAGTCGGACTCGAGTCCTGGAGGCCAGTTAACGAAGTAATTAGGATATTAAAACCTTTGTTTCTTTATGGTACAGGATATTGTTGAGTACATCACTGAAGAAAGCAAGCCTAAAGAACGGAAGAAGCGCTGGACGGACGTAAACAGTAGCTGGACGGAAGAGTACAGACGTGGGATGGACAGAAATCGTCGTAGGACGGAAGGAGACATCCAGATGATCGAGCCTGACATCCTAACATTTATAACAGAAGGAGGCACTGAAGACCTCGTAGAGGCACTGCCAGCCATACTAGCACCACTAATAGCACTGCAACACGGTGCCACACAACAGTCACTAGACCTACAACAACAGGAGCAGCATCAACAGTGCCTACAACAAACAGTGTGTCAGATCAACAGATCACTAACTACCAACTACGGAACTACTGGACGAATCTTCGCTACATTACTGACGTAAGTTCCACGGCTAGTAAACACACTTAAAACTTTCTGTATACAGAAGAACTTTAACGGGAACTGACAATATAAGGAGCTTTATAACAGTACTAACAATATATAAGGAGCTTTATAACAGTGCTAACAATATATAAGGAGCTTTATAACAGTACTAACAATATATAAAGAGCTTTATAACAGTACTAACAATATATAAAGAGCTTTATAACAGTACTAACAATATATAAAGAGCTTTATAACAGTACTAACAATATATAAAGAGCTTTATAACAGTACTAACAATATATAAGGAGCTTTATAACAGTACTAACAATATATAAGGAGCTTTATAACAGTACTAAGAATATATAAAGAGCTTTATAACAGTACTAACAATATATAAGGAGCTTTATAACAGTACTAACAATATATAAAGAGCTTTATAACAGTACTAACAATATATAAGGAGCTTTATAACAGTACTAACAATATATAAGGAGCTTTATAACAGTACTAACAATATATAAAGAGCTTTATAACAGTACTAACAATATATAAAGAGCTTTATAACAGTACTAACAATATATAAAGAGCTTTATAACAGTACTAACAATATATAAAGAGCTTTATAACAGTACTAACAATATATAAAGAGCTTTATAACAGTACTAACAATATATAAGATAATTGATCGCATATAGAGAAGCTTGAAGAATTGAGACACTTATGCAACACATGGGAATCTTTCTTGAAGAAACGTTTCGCCACACAGTGTCTTCATCAGTCCAATACAAAGTAGAAATCACTCCCTCAACCTGGAATCGATGTGTTCAGTCCATCAGTCTTGTAGGAAGTGCAGCATGGGGCCAGAGATGTGACTTATATACTGCAGTCAGGTGAGTGGAAGCAGGAGGAGGCGGGATCACAGTGGCACCTGCCACTAGTGTAAGTAGGTCCCTGCCACTATTGTAAGTAGGTCCCTGCCACTAGTGTAAGTAGGTCCCTGCCACTAGTGTAAGTAGGTCGTCGTGCAAAGGTTGGACAAGCGTTGAAGCCTTTGTACCAAGATCCCATGATGTTGCAGTGTCTGACAGATATGGTGAATGGTTTTGAAAACAACATCATGGGATCTTGGTACAAAGACTTCAACGCTTGTCCAACCTTTGCACGACGACCTACTTACACTAGTGGCAGGGACCTACTTACACTAGTGGCAGGGACCCTCTACTACTACTGCATAGAAATCCCCTTGTTATGCTCAGCATTTCGGGCAAATTAGGTCAGTTTCCCAGGATGTGACCCACACCAGTCGACTAACACCTAGGTACCCATTTTACTGATGGGGAACATAGACAACAGGTGGAAAGAAACACGCCCAATGTTTCTACTCTGGCTGGGAATCGAACCCAGGCCCTCGCCGTGTGAAGCGAGAGTGTTAGCCACCAGGCCACCAGAGCCACAAGTGGCAGGTGCCACTGTGATCCCGCCTCCTCCTGCTTCCACTCACCTGACTGCAGTATATAAGTCACATCTCTGGCCCCATGCTGCACGTGTTGACGTGTACTTAGCTCTGTGAAGACCTGTTTGCGCGCTCTCTAGAATTGAAGCAAGATGCCCTCCATCGAGCAACTTTACCAACAGCTTAAGGAAGAATTGAGGATGGCGAATATGGAAATTCGGCGACTGACCGAGGAAAACAAAAAGATTCGTAGTAGTCCTCCTGTTTTGAGTCCTCAGGTCAAGAAGGGAAACTGGTCAGTGGCTGGACAGCAGGGAAAGAAGTTGACGATCAAGAAGACGAATGGAAAGGTAGAAACGATGAAGAAGAAAGAGACTGCCGTGGAAACTGTTGTGGAAACATCTAATACATTCTCAGTGCTACCCGACGAATGTGAGTCGACTACTGGGAACGTCACGACGAACGACACCAAGGAAGGTACGAATATTGTTGTTGTTGGGGATAGCCAAGTAAGGTATATGGATAGGGCGTTCTGCTTGAAGGACAGGAGTAGGAGACAGAGAGTTTGCTTTCCTGGGGCTGGGATGGAGGATATTGTTAGCCGTCTGGATGACATCATGAGAGGTAATGGGAGTAATCCTATTATCTGTCTCAGTGCTGGAGGCAACGATGTTGGCAGACGTAGGAGTGAAGACCTGATTAGCAGGTATAGGTCAGCAATAGAAATAATTAGGAGTAAGGGTGGGAACCCTCTCATATGTGGTATTTTGCCAAGGAGGGGAGTTGGAAATGAATGGTTGTCCAGGGCAATTGGTGTCAATTGCTGGCTGGACAAATACTGTAAGGAAAATGCGGTAACATTCATTGACAACTGGGACCTCTTCTATGGCAGAAATGACATGTATGCCAGGGATGGGGTTCACTTATCTAGGTGTGGGGTGGGAGCACTGGCAACTGCAGTGGAGGGAGCAGTTAGGACTTTAAACTAGGAGTAGTTAGTGGTATGGGTTTTGGCAGGAAAACAGTGAAGTCCCAGTGTAGTAATATTACGAGTTCTAGGGGAACTAGTAATAATAAGAACGAGGTAGATATTGAAAAGCCAGGGACCTTGGGTGATAAGGACAGTAATAGGTTTAGTAGAAAAATAGAAATGAGCAGGAAGGGTAAAGAGAAAGGAGAGTCTTTCAATGTTTATTATGCTAATTGCCGTAGTGCTAGGAATAAGATGGACGAGTTGAGATTAGTTGCTAGTGCAGGTAACATTGATGTATTTGCCTTAACTGAGACGTGGTTTAATTCAAAAAGTCGGGACATGCCTGCGGAATGTCATATTCAGGGTTTTAAATTGTTCCAAG
The DNA here is from genome assembly GCF_038502225.1 of Cherax quadricarinatus. NCBI lineage: Eukaryota > Metazoa > Arthropoda > Malacostraca > Decapoda > Parastacidae > Cherax > Cherax quadricarinatus. The sequence continues at coordinate 28,718 of NW_027197572.1, forward strand.
AAGATAGAAGTATTGGGAAGGGGGGTGGGGTGGCATTGTATGTCCGAGATCGCTTGAACTGTTGCATAAAAACGGGTATTAAGTCTGAAGTAACACATACAGAGTCTGTTTGGATAGAATTTTCAGAGGGGCATGAAAAACTGATTTTAGGAGTGATATACCGTCCCCCAAACTTAGATAGGGACCAAGGGAAACTACTATGGGAGGAAATTGTTAAGGCCACAAGGCACGATAATGTAGTAATTCTAGGAGACTTTAACTTTAGTCATGTTGATTGGAATTTCTTGACTGGGAATTTAGAATCATACGACTTCTTAGAAGTATTTCAGGATTGTTTTTTGAAGCAGTTTGTGACAGAACCTACAAGGGGAAATAACCTGCTTGACTTAGTTATGGCAAACAATGAATCCCTTGTTAATAATTTAGAAATTTCAGAGGAACTGGGTGCTAGCGACCACAAATCAATTACATTTAGCATTGAATGGAAGTACGATAGTAGCGATAACTCAGTAACAGTCCCAGATTTTCGCTTAGCAGATTACGATGGGCTTAGAGAACACTTATCATCTGTTGACTGGGGTAACGAAGAGAGCTATCAATATGACAGTTTTCTGAACACTATACATGCTGCTCAAAGAGCGTTTATCCCATATAAAGAAATTAGATCAAATAGAAATGACCCAAAATGGATGAATAATAGGCTCAAATATCTACTAGGGCATAAGAAAGGAATTTATAGGCGTATCAAAAGAGGTGAGGGTCATCTTATGAATCAGTATATTGACATTAAGAGGGACATTAAAAAGGGGATAAGAAAAGCTAAAAGGGACTATGAAATTAAAGTTGCTAGGGATTCTAAAACTAACCCAAAAAGTTTTTTCCAGGTCTATAGAACAAAAGTTAGAGATAAGATAGGTCCCCTTAAAAATAACTATGGGCACCTTACTGACAAAGAGAATGAAATGTGCTTGATTTTAAATAATTATTTTCTCTCAGTTTTTACACAGGAAGACACTAACAATATTCCAGTAATTAATTTTTACAGTGGGCTAGAAGAAGATAAATTATGTAACATCACAGTCACTAGTGAGATGGTTGTGAAGCAGATAGACAGACTGAAGCAAAATAAGTCGCCGGGTCCTGATGAGGTTTTTTCAAGGGTTCTTAAGGAATGCAAAATGGAACTCTGTGAACCATTAACTAATATTTTTAATTTATCTCTTCAAACAGGTGTAGTGTCTGATATGTGGAAGATGGCTAATGTAATTCCTATTTTTAAAACAGGGGACAAGTCGTTACCGTCAAATTACCGCCCAATAAGCCTGACCTCAATTGTAGGCAAATTACTAGAGTCAATTATAGCTGAGATTATAAGAAGCCATCTCGATAAGCATAGCTTGATTAATGATACTCAGCATGGATTCACAAGAGGCCGGTCTTGTCTAACTAATTTATTAACTTTCTTCAGTAAAGCTTTTGAGGCTGTTGACCACAATAAAGAATTTGATATTATTTACTTAGATTTTAGTAAGGCTTTTGATAGAGTTCCGCACCATAGACTGTTAAAGAAAGTGGCAGCTCATGGCATTGGGGGAAAAGTGCTCTCGTGGATCGAGTCATGGCTCACTGACAGGAAGCAGAGAGTGTCCATAAATGGGGTTAAGTCCGAGTGGGGATCTGTAACAAGTGGCGTTCCACAGGGATCAGTCTTGGGCCCGTTGTTGTTTATAATATATATCAATGATCTTGATGAGGGAATTACTAGTGATATGAGCAAATTCGCCGATGACACAAAGATAGGTAGGATAATTGATTCAAACGTAGATGTTATGGAACTTCAGGAGGATTTAAACAAACTCTATTCTTGGTCAGAAAAGTGGCAGATGCAGTTCAATGTAGATAAATGCAAGGTTCTGAAGCTTGGGAGTGCCCATAACCCTAGTACTTATAAGTTAAATGATGTAGAACTTAGCCATACAGATTGCGAAAAGGACTTGGGGGTTATGGTGAGCAGCAACCTTAAACCAAGACAGCAATGCCTAAGCGTACGTAATAAGGCAAATAGATTACTGGGATTTATATCAAGAAGTGTAAGCAACAGAAGTCCAGAGGTCATACTGCAGCTTTATACATCATTAGTAAGGCCTCACCTAGATTATGCAGCTCAGTTCTGGTCTCCGTATTACAAAATGGACATAAATTCGTTAGAAAACATTCAGCGTAGGATGACTAAATTAATACATAGCATTAGAAATCTTCCTTATGAAGAAAGATTGAAGACTCTTAAGTTACATTCACTTGTTAGACGAAGAATGAGGGGAGACCTGATCGAAGTGTATAAGTGGAAGATAGGTATTAATAAAGGGGATATTAATAAGGTCTTGAGGATGTCTCTCCAAGAGAGAACCCGCAGTAATGGATTTAAATTAGATAAGTTTAGATTTAGAAAGGACATAGGAAAGTATTGGTTTGGAAATAGGGTAGTTGATGAGTGGAACAGTCTACCTAGTTGGGTTATTGAGGCTGGGACTTTGGGTAGTTTCAAATCTAGGTTGGATAAGTACATGAGTGGGAGGGGTTGGATTTGAGTGGGACTTTCACATCAGAGCTTATTTCTTGGGTGGCATTGAAAATTGGGTTGGGCAAATGTTTTGTTAGTGGGATGAATTGTAAAGGACCTGCCTAGTATGGGCCAGCAGGCCTCCTGCAGCGTTCCTCCTTTCTTATGTTCTTATGTTCTCTTAATAAGGGAGTTGACTGTGTATAGATGGACTTAATAAGGGAGTTGACTGTGTATACATGGACTCGATAAGGGAGTTGACTGTGTATAGATGGACTTGATAAGGGAGTTGACTGTGTATAGATGGGCTTAATAAGGGAGTTGACTGTGTATAGATGGACTTAATAAGGGAGTTGACTGTGTATAGATGGACTTAATAAGGGAGTTGACTGTGTATAGATGGACTTAATAAGGGAGTTGACTGTGTATAGATGGACTTAATAAGGGAGTTGACTGTATATAGATGGACTTAATAAGAGAGTTGACTGTATATAGATGGACTTAATAAGAGAGTTGAGTGTAAATAGATGCCCTTAATAAGAGAGTTGACTGTATATAGATGGACTTAATAAGGGAGTTGACTGTATATAGATGGACTTAATAAGGGAGTTGACTGTGTATAGATGGACTTAATAAGGGAGTTGACTGTATATAGATGGACTTAATAAGGGAGTTGACTGTATATAGATGGACTTAATAAGGGAGTTGACTGTATATAGATGGACTTAATAAGAGAGTTGACTGTATATAGATGGACTTAATAAGGAAGTTGACTGTGTATAGATGGCCTTAATAAGAGAGTTGACTGTATATAGATGGACTTAATAAGAGAGTTGACTGTATATAGATGGCCTTAATAAGAGAGTTGACTGTATATAATTCCACTTTATAATACAAATGACTGTATATAAACAGTTTATTATAAAGACAGACAATATAGAGAGTGGTTGGATATTAAAATTTACCGTATATAAAGAATTATTAAACAGATGATTGTATAGAGTAGATATTAATAAGGGAAGTACAGTAACTGTATACACAGGGGCATAATAAGCGAAGTGACTGTATATAGAAGAGCTGGATAAAAGAAATGACTGAATATAAAGAAGCTGCGTAAGTGAAGGTTTTTATAAAAGAATTGACTGTATATACAGTTTTAAAAGATAATTGACTTTATATATAGAGGACAGTGATACAACATACTGTCACACACCATGATAGACAGTGATACAACATACTGTCACACACCATGATAGACAGTGATACAACACATACTGTCACACACCATGATAGACAGTGATACAACATACTGTCACACACCATGATAGACAGTGATACAACGTACTGTCACACACCATGATAGACAGTGATACAACATACTGTCACACACCATGATAGACAGTGATACAACATACTGTCACACACCATGATAGACAGTGATACAACATACTGTCACACACCATGATAGACAGTGATACAACATACTGTCACACACCATGATAGACAGTGACACAACATACTGTCACACACCATGATAGACAGTGATACAACATACTGTCACACACCATGATAGACAGTGACACAACATACTGTCACACACCATGATAGACAGTGATACACCATACTGTCACACACCATGATAGACAATGATACACCATACTGTCACACACCATGATAGACAGTGACACAACATACTGTCACACACCATGATAGACAATGATACAACATACTGTCACACACCATGATAGACAGTGATACAACATACTGTCACACACCATGATAGACAGTGATACAACATACTGTCACACACCATGATAGACAGTGATACAACATACTGTCACACACCATGATAGACAGTGATACAACATACTGTCACACACCATGATAGACAGTGATACAACATACTGTCACACACCATGATAGACAGTGATACAACGTACTGTCACACACCATGATAGACAGTGATACAACATACTGTCACACACCATGATAGACAGTGATACAACATACTGTCACACACCATGATAGACAGTGATACAACACATACTGTCACACACCATGATAGACAGTGTTACAACATACTGTCACACACCATGATAGACAGTGATACAACATACTGTCACACACCATGATAGACAGTGATACAACATACTGTCACACACCATGATAGACAGTCTTACAAGATATTCTCACGCACCATGATAGATAATTATACAACACATACTGTAAAACACCATGATAGACAGTTTTACAATACATGCTGTCACACACTATGATAGACAGTGTTACAACATTCTGTCACACACCATGATAGACAGTGATACAACATACTGTCACACACCATGATAGACAGTGATACAACATACTGTCACACACCATGATAGACAGTGATACAACACATACTGTCACACACCATGATAGACAGTGATACAACATACTGTCACACACCATGATAGACAGTGATACAACATACTGTCACACACCATGATAGACAGTGATACAACATACTGTCACACACCATGATAGACAGTGACACAACATACTGTCACAAACCATGATAGACAGTGGCACAGCATATTGTCACACACAAAGATAGACGGTAATACAGCACATACTGTAACAAACTATGATAGACAGTTATACAACATACTGTCACTCACCATGATAGACAGTGTTACAACACATACTGTCAAACGCCATGATAGACAGTGTTACAACACATACTGTCACACACCACGATAGACAGTGTTACAACATACTGTCACACACTATGATAGAGAGTGATACAACATACTGTCACACACCATAATAGACAGTGATACAACATACACTGTCACACACCATAATAGACAGTGATACAACATACACTGTCACACACCATGATAGACAGTGATACAACATACTGTCAGACACCATAAATGACAATGATACAACATTCTGTCACACACCATGATAGACAGTGATACAACATACTGTCACACACCATGATAGACAGTGATACAACATACTGTCACACACCATGATAGACAGTGATACAACATACTGTCACACACCATGATAGACAGTGATACAACATACTGTCACACACCATGATAGACAGTGATACAACATACTGTCACACACCATGATAGACAGTGATACAACATACTGTCACACACCATGATAGACAGTGATACAACATACTGTCACACACCATGATAGACAGTGATACAACATACTGTCACACACCATGATAGACAGTGACACAACATACTGTCACACACCATGATAGACAGTGATACAACATACTGTCTCACACCATGATAGACAGTGATACAACATACTGTCACACAACATGATAGACAGTGATACAACATACTGTCACACACCATGATAGACAGTGATACAACATACTGTCACACACCATGATAGACAGTGATACAACATACTGTCACACACCATGATAGACAGTGATACAACATACTGTCACACACCATGATAGACAGTGATACAACATACTGTCACACACCATGATAGACAGTGATACAACATACTGTCACACACCATGATAGACAGTGATACAACATACTGTCACACACCATGATAGACAGTGACACAACATACTGTCACACACCATGATAGACAGTGATACAACACATACTGTCGCACACCATGATAGACAGTGATACACCACACTGTCACACACCATGATAGACAGTGACACAACATACTGTCACACACCATGATAGACAGTGATACAACATACTGTCACACACCATGATAGACAGTGACACAACATACTGTCACACACCATGATAGACAGTGACACAACATACTGTCACACACCATGATAGACAGTGATACAACATACTGTCACACACCATGATAGACAGTGATACACCACACTGTCACACACCATGATAGACAGTGATACACCACACTGTCACACACCATGATAGACAGTGACACAACATACTGTCACACACCATGATAGACAGTGACACAACATACTGTCACACACCATGATAGACAGTGATACACCACACTGTCACACACCATGATAGACAGTGACACAACATACTGTCACACACCATGATAGACAGTGATACAACATACTGTCACACACCATGATAGACAGTGACAGTGATACAACATACTGTCACACACCATGATAGACAGTGATACAACATACTGTCACACACCATGATAGACAGTGATACAACATACTGTCACACACCATGATAGACAGTGATACAACATACTGTCACACACCATGATAGACAGTGACACAACATACTGTCACACCATGATAGACATTGACACAACATACTGTCACACACCATGATAGACAGTGATACAACATACTGTCACACACCATGATAGACAGTGACACAACATACTGTCACACACCATGATAGACAGTGATGCACCACACTGTCACACACCATGATAGACAGTGACACAACATACTGTCACACACCATGATAGACAGTGATACAACATACTGTCACACACCATGATAGACAGTGACACAACATACCGTCACACACCATGATAGACAGTGATACAACATACTGTCACACACCATGATAGACAGTGACACAACATACCGTCACACACCATGATAGACAGTGATACAACATACTGTCACACACCATGATAGACAGTGACACAACATACCGTCACACACCATGATAGACAGTGATACAACATACTGTCACACACCATGATAGACAGTGATACAACACATACTGTCACACACCATGATAGACAGTGATACAACACATACTGTCACACACCATGATAACAGTACTGTCACACACCATGATAGACAGTGATACAACATACTGTCACACACCATGATAGACAGTGATACAACATACTGTCACACACCATGATAGACAGCGATACAACATACTGTCACACACCATGATAGACAGCAAGTGATACAACATACTGTCACACACCATGATAGACAGTGATACAACACTTACTTTCACACACCATGATAGACAGTGATACAACATAGTGTAACACACCATGATAGACAGTGATACACATATACTGTCACACACCATGATAGACAGTGATACAACATACTGTCACACACCATGATAGACAGTGATACAACATACTGTAACACACCATGATAGACAGTGATACAACATACTGTCACACACCATGATAGACAGTGATACAACATACTGTCACACACCATGATAGACAGTGATACAACATACTGTCACACACCATGATAGACAGTGATACAACATACTGTCAGACACCATAAATGACAATGATACAACATTCTGTCACACACGATGATAAAGAGTGTTACAACATACTCTCACACACGTTGATGGACAGTGATACAACACACACTGTCACACACCATGGTAGAGTTACAACATATTGTCACACACCATGATAGGCAGTGTTACAACATATTGTCACACACCATGATAGACAGTGATACAACACATACTGTCACGCACCATGATAGACAGTGATACAACACATACTGTCACACAACATGATAGACAGTGATACAACATACTGTCACACACAGACATAGCCCCACTCCACAAAGGGGGCAGTAAAGCAACAGCAAAGAACTACAGACCAATAGCACTAACATCCCATATCATAAAAATCTTTGAAAGGGTCCTAAGAAGCAAGATCACCACCCATCTAGAAACCCATCAGTTACACAACCCAGGGCAACATGGGTTTAGAACAGGTCGCTCCTGTCTGTCTCAACTACTGGATCACTACGACAAGGTCCTAAATGCACTAGAAGACAAAAAGAATGCAGATGTAATATATACAGACTTTGCAAAAGCCTTCGACAAGTGTGACCATGGCGTAATAGCGCACAAAATGCGTGCTAAAGGAATAACAGGAAAAGTCGGTCGATGGATCTATAATTTCCTCACTAACAGAACACAGAGAGTAGTCGTCAACAGAGTAAAGTCCGAGGCAGCTACGGTTCCACAAGGCACAGTACTAGCTCCCATCTTGTTCCTCATCCTCATATCCGACATAGACAAGGATGTCAGCCACAGCACCGTGTCTTCCTTTGCAGATGACACCCGAATCTGCATGACAGTGTCTTCCATTGCAGACACTGCAAGGCTCCAGGCGGACATCAACCAAATCTTTCAGTGGGCTGCAGAAAACAATATGAAGTTCAACGATGAGAAATTTCAATTACTCAGATATGGTAAACACGAGGAAATTAAATCTTCATCAGAGTACAAAACAAATTCTGGCCACAAAATAGAGCGAAACACCAACGTCAAAGACCTGGGAGTGATCATGTCGGAGGATCTCACCTTCAAGGACCATAACATTGTATCAATCGCATCTGCTAGAAAAATGACAGGATGGATAATGAGAACCTTCAAAACTAGGGAGGCCAAGCCCATGATGACACTCTTCAGGTCACTTGTTCTATCTAGGCTGGAATATTGCTGCACACTAACAGCACCTTTCAAGGCAGGTGAAATTGCTGACCTAGAAAATGTACAGAGAACCTTCACGGCGCGCATAACGGAGATAAAACACCTCAATTACTGGGAGCGCTTGAGGTTCCTAAACCTGTATTCCCTGGAACGCAGGCGGGAGAGATACATGATTATATACACCTGGAAAATCCTAGAGGGACTAGTACCGAACTTGCACACGAAAATCACTCACTACGAAAGCAAAAGACTTGGCAGACGATGCACCATCCCCCCAATGAAAAGCAGGGGTGTCACTAGCACGTTAAGAGACCATACAATAAGTGTCAGGGGCCCGAGACTGTTCAACTGCCTCCCAGCATACATATGGGGGATTACCAACAGACCCCTGGCAGTCTTCAAGCTGGCACTGGACAAGCACCTAAAGTCGGTTCCTGACCAGCCGGGCTGTGGCTCGTACGTTGGTTTGCGTGCAGCCAGCAGCAACAGCCTGGTTGATCAGCCTCTGATCCACCAGGAGGTGTGGTCACAGACCGGGCCGCGGGGGCGTTGACCCCCGGAACTCTCTCCAGGTAAACTCCAGGTAAACACCATGATAGACAGTGATTCAACATATTGTCACACAGCATGATAGACAGTGATACAACATACTGTCACACACCATGATAGACAGTGATACAACACATACTGTCACACACCATGATAGACAGTGATACAACACATACTGTCACACACCATGATAGACAGTGTTACAACATACTGTCACACACCATGATAGACAGTGATACAACATACTGTCACACACCATGATAGACAGTGATACAACACATACTGTCACACACCATGATAGACAGTGTTACAACATAATGTCACTCACCATGATAGACAGTGTTGCAACATAGTATCAAAACCATGATAGACAGTGATACAACATACTGTCACACACCATGATAGACAGTGATACAACACATACTGTCACACACCATGATAGACAGTGATACAACACATACTGTCACACACCATGATAGACAGTGATACAACACATACTGTCACACACCATGATAGACAGTGATACAACATACTGTCACACACCATGATAGACAGTGATACAACACATACTGTCACACACCATGATAGACAGTGATACAACACATACTGTCACACACCATGATAGACAGTGATACAACATACTGTCACACACCATGATAGACAGTGATACAACACATACTGTCACACACCATGATAGACAGTGATACAACATACTGTCACACACCATGATAGACAGTGTTACAACACATACTGTCAGACACACCATGATAGACAGTGTTACAACACATACTGTCAGACACACCATGATAGACAGTGTTACAACACATACTGTCAGACACACCATGATAGACAGTGTTACAACACATACTGTCAGACACACCATGATAGACAGTGTTACACACATACTGTCACACACCATGATAGACAGTGATACATACTGTCACACACCATGATAGACTGTACAACACACACACCATGATAGACAGTGATACAACATACTGTCACACACCATGATAGACAGTGATACATGATAGACAATGATACAACATACTGTCACACACCATGATAGACAATGATACAACACATACTGTCACACACCATGATAGACAGTGATACAACATACTGTCACACACCATGATAGACAGTGATACAACATACTGTCACACACCATGATAGACAGTGATACAACATACTGTCACACACCATGATAGACAGTGATACAACATACTGTCACACACCATGATAGACAGTGATACAACATACTGTCACACACCATGATAGACAGTGATACAACATACTGTCACACACCATGATAGACAGTGATACAACATACTGTCACACACCATGATAGACAGTGATACAACATACTGTCACACACCATGATAGACAGTGATACAACATACTGTCACACACCATGATAGACAGTGATACAACATACTGTCACACACCATGATAGACAGTGATACAACATACTGTCACACACCATGATAGACAGTGATACAACACATACTGTCACACACCATGATAGACAGTGATACAACATACTGTCACACACCATGATAGACAGTGATACAACACATACTGTCACACACCATGATAGACAGTGATACAACATACTGTCACACACCATGATAGACAGTGATACAACACATACTGTCACACACCATGATAGACAGTGATACAACACATACTGTCACACACCATGATAGACAGTGATACAACACATACTGTCACACACCATGATAGACAGTGATACAACACATACTGTCACACAAAATAATAGACAGTGATCACTGTCACACCATGATAGACAGTTATACAACACATACTGCCACACACCATGATAGACAGTGATACAACACATACTGTCACGCACCATGATAGACAGTGATACAACACATACTGTCACACACCATGATAGACAGTGATACAACATACTGTCACACACCATGATAGACAGTGATACAACACATACTGTCACACACCATGATAGACAGTGATACAACACATACTGTCACACACCATGATAGACAGTGATACAACACATACTGTCACACACCATGATAGACAGTGATACAACATACTGTCACACACCATGATAGACAGTGATACAACACATACTGTCACACACCATGATAGACAGTGATACAACATACTGTCACACACCATGATAGACAGTGATACAACACATACTGTTACACACCATGATAGACAGTTTTACAACACATACTGTCACACACCATGATAGACAGTGTTACAACACATACTGTCACACACCATGATAGACAGTGATACAACACATACTGTCACACAAAATGAGACAGACACTGTCACACACCATGATACAACATACTGTCACACACCATGATAGACAGTGATAGACAGTGTTACAACATACTGTCACACACCATGATAGACAGTGATACAACATACTGTCACACACCATGATAGACAGTGATACAACATACTGTCACACACCATGATAGACAGTGATACAACACATACTGTCACACACCATGATAGACAGTGATACAACACATACTGTCACACACCATGATAGACAGTGATACAACACATACTGTCACACACCATGATAGACAGTGATACAACACATACTGTCACACACCATGATAGACAGTGATACAACACATACTGTCACACACCATGATAGACAGTGATACAACATACTGTCACACACCATGATAGACAGTGATACAACACATACTGTCACACACCATGATAGACAGTGATACAACACATACTGTCACACACCATGATAGACAGTGATACAACACATACTGTCACACACCATGATAGACAGTGATACAACACATACTGTCACACACCATGATAGACAGTGATACAGCATACTGTAACACACCATGATAGACAGTGATACAGCATACTGTAACACACCATGATAGACAGTGATACAACATACTGTCACACACCATGATAGACAGTGATACAACACATACTGTCACACACCATGATAGACAGTGATACAACACATACTGTCACACACCATGATAGACAGTGATACAACATACTGTCACACACCATGATAGACAGTGATACAACACATACTGTCACACACCATGATAGACAGTGATACAACACATACTGTCACACACCATGATAGACAGTGATACAACACATACTGTCACACACCATGATAGACAGTGATACAACATACTGTGATAGTCACACACCATGATAGACAGTGATACAACACATACTGTCACACACATGATAGACATGATAGACAGTGATACAACATACTGTCACTCACCATGATAGACAGTGATACAACACATACTGTCACACACCATGATAGACAGTGATACAACACATACTGTCACACACCATGATAGACAGTGATACAACACATACTGTCACACACCATGATAGACAGTGATACAACACATACTGTCACACACCATGATAGACAGTGATACAACACATACTGTCACACACCATGATAGACAGTGATACAACACATACTGTCACACACCATGATAGACAGTGATACAACACATACTGTCACACACCATGATAGACAGTGATACAACACATACTGTAACAAACTATGATAGACAGTTATACAACGTACTGTTGTCACACACCATGATAGACAGTGATACAACACATACTGTCACACACCATGATAGACAGTGATACAACACATACTGTCACACACCATGATAGACAGTGATACAACACATACTGTCACACACCATGATAGACAGTGATACAACACATACTGTCACACACCATGATAGACAGTGATACAACACATACTGTCACACACCATGATAGACAGTGATACAACACATACTGTCACACACCATGATAGACAGTGATACAACACATACTGTCACACACCATGATAGACAGTGATACAACATACTGTCACACACCATGATAGACAGTGATATAACACATACTGTCACACAAAATAATAGACAGTGATACAACACATACTGTCACACACCATGATAGACAGTGATACAACATACTGTCACACACCATGATAGACAGTGATACAACATACTGTCACACACCATGATAGACAGTGATACAACATACTGTCACACACCATGATAGACAGTGATACAACACATACTGTCACACACCATGATAGACAGTGATACAACATACTGTCACACACCATGATAGACAGTGATACAACACATACTGTCACACACCATGATAGACAGTGATACAACATACTGTCACACACCATGATAGACAGTGATACAACATACTGTCACACACCATGATAGACAGTGACTGTACACAGACAGTGAATCAACATACTGTCACACTCCATGATAGACAGTGATACAACACATACTCTTACTCACCATGATAGACAGTGATACAACACATACTGTCACACACCATGATAGACAGTGATACAACACATACTGTCACACACCATGATAGACAGTGATACTGTCACACACCATGATAGACAGTGATACAACACATACTGTCACACACCATGATAGACAGTGATACAACACATACTGTCACACACCATGATAGACAGTGATACAACACATACTGTCACACACCATGATAGACAGTGATACAACATACTGTCACACACCATGATAGACAGTGATACAACACATACTGTCACACACCATGATAGACAGTGATACAACATACTGTCACACACCATGATAGACAGTGATACAACATACTGTCACACACCATGATAGACATAGTGATAGACAACACATACTGTCACACACCATGATAGACAGTGATACACACATACTGTCAGACACCATGATAGACAGTGATACAACATACTGTCACACACCATGATAGACAGTGATACAACACATACTGTCGCACACCATGATAGACAGTGATACACCACACTGTCACACACCATGATAGACAGTGACACAACATACTGTCACACACCATGATAGACAGTGATACAACACATACTGTCACACACCATGATAGACAGTGATACAACATACTGTCACACACCATGATAGACAGTGATACAACATACTGTCACACACCATGATAGACAGTGTTACAACACATACTGTCACACACCATGAGAAACATTGTTACAACAACACTATGATACTGACCAGTGATACAACATACTGTCACACACCATGATAGACAGTGATACAACACATACTGTCACACACCATGATAGACAGTGTTACAACATACTGTCACACACCATGATAGACAGTGTTACAACATACTGTCACACACCATGATAGACAGTGTTACAACATACTGTCACACACCATGATAGACATGACAGACAGTGATAAAACACATATTGTCACACACCATGAAAAACAGTGATACAACATACTGTCACAAACAATGATAGACATTGATACAACATATACTGTCACAAACCATGACAGACAGTGAATCAACATACTGTCACACTCCATGATAGACAGTGATACAACATACTGTCACACACCATGATAGACAGTGATACAACACATACTGTCACACACCATGATAGACAGTGATACAACACATACTGTCACACACCATGATAGACAGTGATACAACATACTGTCACACACCATGATAGACAGTGATACAACATACTGTCACACACCATGATAGACAGTGATACAACATACTGTCACACACCATGATAGACAGTGATACAACATACTGTCACACACCATGATAGACAGTGATACAACACATACTGTCACACACCATGATAGACAGTGATACAACATACTGTCACACACCATGATAGACAGTGATACAACATACTGTCACACACCATGATAGACAGTGATACAACATACTGTCACACACCATGATAGACAGTGATACAACATACTGTCACACACCATGATAGACACATGTCACACACCATGATAGACAGTGATAAAACATACTGTCACACACCATGATAGACAGTGATACAACATACTGTCACACACCATGATAGACAGTGATACAACACATACTGTCACACACCATGATAGACAGTGATACAACACATACTGTCACACACCATGATAGACAGTGATACAACACATACTGTCACACACCATGATAGACAGTGATACAACACATACTGTCACACACCATGATAGACAGTGAGACCACATACTGTCACACACCATGATAGACAGTGATACAACACATACTGTCACACACCATGATAGACAGTGATACAACACATACTGTCACACACCATGATAGACAGTGATACAACACATACTGTCACACACCATGATAGACAGTGATACAACATACTGTCACACACCATGATAGACAGTGATACAACACATACTGTCACACACCATGATAGACAGTGATACACCATACTGTCACACACCATGATAGACAGTGATACAACACATACTGTCACACACCATGATAGACAGTGTTACAACATACTGTCGCACACGATGATAGACAGTACTGTCACACACCATGATAGACAGTGATACACACATACTGTCACACACCACGATAGACAGTGATACAACATACTGTCACACACCATGATAGACAGTGATACAACACATACTGTCACACACCATGATAGACAGTGATACAACTCTCACACACCATACTGTCACACACCATGATAGACAGTATTACAACATACTGTCACGCACCATGATAGACAGTGAAAGTTTTATTGAGCTTGTGACAAGCGCTGGACCCGGGTTCAACCCTGGAGGCGGGTGGAGGACATGTCCCTCTTCTACCTGCGTGTATGACTCAGAGAGGTGTGTATATCTCAGTGTATATACACTGAGAGGTGTGTATGACTCACTGTATATACACTGTGAGGTGTGTATGACTCAGTGTATATACACTGTGAGGTGTGTATGACTCAGTGTATATACACTGTGAGGTGTGTATGACTCACTGCATATACACTGTGAGGTGTGTATGACTCACTGTATATACACTGTGAGGTGTGTATGACTCACTGTATATACACTGAGAGGTGTGTATGACTCACTGTATATACACTGAGAGGTGTGTATGACTCAGTGTATATACTTTAAAAAATGTGTATGACTCAGTGTATATACTTTAAAAGGTGTGTATGAATCAGCGCATATACTTCAAAAGGTGTGTATGACTCAGTGTATATACTTTAAATATAAACAGCTATTGGAGGATAGATGGGCTAATGAGAGCATAGGCAATGGGGTCGAAGAGGTATGGGGTAGGTTTAAAAATGTAGTGTTAGAGTGTTCAGCAGAAGTTTGTGGTTACAGGAAAGTGGGTGCAGGAGGGAAGAGGAGCGATTGGTGGAATGATGATGTAAAGAGAGTAGTAAGGGAGAAAAAGTTAGCATATGAGAAGTTTTTACAAAGTAGAAGTGATGCAAGGAGGGAAGAGTATATGGAGAAAAAGAGAGAAGTTAAGAGAGTGGTGAAGCAATGTAAAAAGAGAGCAAATGAGAGAGTGGGTGAGATGTTATCAACAAATTTTGTTGAAAATAAGAAAAAGTTTTGGAGTGAGATTAACAAGTTAAGAAAGCCTAGAGAACAAATGGATTTGTCAGTTAAAAATAGGAGAGGAGAGTTATTAAATGGAGAGTTAGAGGTATTGGGAAGATGGAAGGAATATTTTGAGGAATTGTTAAATGTTGATGAAGATAGGGAAGCTGTGATTTCGTGTATAGGGCAAGGAGGAATAACATCTTGTAGGAGTGAGGAAGAGCCAGTTGTGAGTGTGGGGGAAGTTCGTGAGGCAGTAGGTAAAATGAAAGGGGGTAAGGCAGCCGGGATTGATGGGATAAAGATAGAAATGTTAAAAGCAGGTGGGGATATAGTTTTGGAGTGGTTGGTGCAATTATTTAATAAATGTATGGAAGAGGGTAAGGTACCTAGGGATTGGCAGAGAGCATGCATAGTTCCTTTGTATAAAGGCAAAGGGGATAAAAGAGAGTGCAAAAATTATAGGGGGATAAGTCTGTTGAGTGTACCTGGTAAAGTGTATGGTAGAGTTATAATTGAAAGAATTAAGAGTAAGACGGAGAATAGGATAGCAGATGAACAAGGAGGCTTTAGGAAAGGTAGGGGGTGTGTGGACCAGGTGTTTACAGTGAAACATATAAGTGAACAGTATTTAGATAAGGCTAAAGAGGTCTTTGTGGCATTTATGGATTTGGAAAAGGCGTATGACAGGGTGGATAGGGGGGCAATGTGGCAGATGTTGCAAGTGTATGGTGTAGGAGGTAGGTTACTGAAAGCAGTGAAGAGTTTTTACGAGGATAGTGAGGCTCAAGTTAGAGTATGTAGGAAAGAGGGAAATTTTTTCCCAGTAAAAGTAGGCCTTAGACAAGGATGTGTGATGTCACCGTGGTTGTTTAATATATTTATAGATGGGGTTGTAAGAGAAGTAAATGCGAGGGTCTTGGCAAGAGGCGTGGAGTTAAAAGATAAAGAATCACACACAAAGTGGGAGTTGTCACAGCTGCTCTTTGCTGATGACACTGTGCTCTTGGGAGATTCTGAAGAGAAGTTGCAGAGATTGGTGGATGAATTTGGTAGGGTGTGCAAAAGAAGAAAATTAAAGGTGAATACAGGAAAGAGTAAGGTTATGAGGATAACAAAAAGATTAGGTGATGAAAGATTGAATATCAGATTGGAGGGAGAGAGTATGGAGGAGGTGAACGTATTCAGATATTTGGGAGTGGACGTGTCAGCGGATGGGTCTATGAAAGATGAGGTGAATCATAGAATTGATGAGGGAAAAAGAGTGAGTGGTGCACTTAGGAGTCTGTGGAGACAAAGAACTTTGTCCTTGGAGGCAAAGAGGGGAATGTATGAGAGTATAGTTTTACCAACGCTCTTATATGGGTGTGAAGCGTGGGTGATGAATGTTGCAGCGAGGAGAAGGCTGGAGGCAGTGGAGATGTCATGTCTGAGGGCAATGTGTGGTGTGAATATAATGCAGAGAATTCGTAGTTTGGAAGTTAGGAGGAGGTGCGGGATTACCAAAACTGTTGTCCAGAGGGCTGAGGAAGGGTTGTTGAGGTGGTTCGGACATGTAGAGAGAATGGAGCGAAACAGAATGACTTCAAGAGTGTATCAGTCTGTAGTGGAAGGAAGGCGGGGTAGGGGTCGGCCTAGGAAGGGTTGGAGGGAGGGGGTAAAGGAGGTTTTGTGTGCGAGGGGCTTGGACTTCCAGCAGGCATGCGTGAGCGTGTTTGATAGGAGTGAATGGAGACAAATGGTTTTTAATACTTGACGTGCTGTTGGAGTGTGAGCAAAGTAACATTTATGAAGGGATTCAGGGAAACCGGCAGGCCGGACTTGAGTCCTGGAGATGGGAAGTACAGTGCCTGCACTCTGAAGGAGGGGTGTTAATGTTGCAGTTTAAAAACTGTAGTGTAAAGCACCCTTCTGGCAAGACAGTGATGGAGTGAATGATGGTGAAAGTTTTTCTTTTTCGGGCCACCCTGCCTTGGTGGGAATCGGCCGGTGTGAAAAATAATAATAAAATATATATATATATATATATATATATATATATATATATATATATATATATATATATATATATATATATATATATATATATATATATATATATATATATATATAAATATCACAGTAAACAGGTGATTTCATAATATGCAATACAACCACTCTGAAAGAATAGTGAAATTCCAAGCGTTTTCGTGACTACTCACATTATCAAGGAACTATAAAAGTAATACATATTAAAGGAAGGCATATAAAGGGTCTAAACCACACCTCACAGTCACACCTGACGCGCGACGACACCCGACTCAAAGAGGAGCACTGCAGCAGGCCCACTGGCCCAACTAGACAGGTGCTTCACGACATCCCACAAACAAAATATTCTACCCAAGAATTAAGATTTATTATTTGTCCAATGTATTATTAAATTCTTCCCAAATTTTATTAATTATAAATGAATCTAATTTATATAAACCAAAGGAAATATTCATATTATTTTCAAAACTGCTTTTTATGAAACAAGATTCAATTATATTCCTGTCGACCATGGACTTGCTTGATACAACTTTCTCAACTTTTTGAAAATCAATTGGATGGTTAAAATCTCTCACATGAATAAATAGAGCATTGGAATCTTGTCCAGTTCTAATGCTATATTTATGTTGTTTTAATCTTAGTTCGAGACTTTTACCAGTTTGACCGTAATAAACTTTATCGCAAATTTTACAAGGAATCTTATAGACACATCCGTCAGCATTTTGGGGGGAATTCTTTATCAAAAGTTTTTTTTTTTTACTGTATCAAGATTTTTAAATACAACTTTGATATTAAAAGTCTTAAGAAGAGAAGGCATATCAACCAAGTTTTCATGGTAAGGGAGAACCAACATATTTTTAGTTGAATAAGGCTGGTTGTCCCTTTTTGGATTGTAAAAAGTATTTCTAGCAATTTTAAAAGATTTATCAATTACGTTTCTTGGGTATTTCAGATCATTAGCTATTTCATAAATTTTGGATATTTCTTCATCTATGAACTCTGGACTACAAATACGTAAAGCTCTCAAAAACATTGATGAGAAAACAGACAGTTTAACTCTATCTTGATGTGAAGAATAATAGTGTACATAGGAACAGTTATTTGTAGGTTTTCTGTAAATTTTAAATTTGAATTCATTATTACCCTTAATAATTAAAACATCTAGAAAAGGCAATGAGTTATTTTCTTCAAACTCAACAGTAAAGTTTATAGAATGGGCTAAGCTATTTAATTTAACAAGGAAATGGTGTATATCTACATTCTTGGGCATAAGACACAAAATATCATCAACATATCTGAACCATTTAGCTCTATTAGGGAGGATTGTGTTAAGCAACCTTGTTTCAAAAAATTCCATGTATAGGTTACTAAGAACAGGTGAAAGAGGATTTCCCATTGCCATACCAAACTTCTGAGTGTAAAACTTATCATTAAATACAAATTTTGCATCAACAATGCAAAGTTTAATAAGTTTAATGATAGTAGGAACTGGCAATGGTAAATCATAATTAATTGTAAACAAGGAAGTAACATCAAAACTAACCATGTTAAAATCATTTAAGTCAGTCAAGGAGCTTAATTTATCAACTAAATCTATGTTGTTTTAAACATTAAAGTTAGAAAGTTTACCAACAATAGGGCTCAAAATGTCAACAAGCCATTTGGATAATTTATATGAAACTGATGGAAAATTTTGTAGGGTGTTACATGTATGTACCTCACCATTACATTCATACAAGTGATCTCATTGGGAGACAACAACCATATTGTTTACTGTAGTCACCCTGTGTAGACATGTGAGAAAACTTAACCACCCCTGGTCACGGCAGGTGGCCCCTCGACCCTCACAATCTTACCCATATCTATCCGAGACCAGTATGAATTGAATAGCACCCGCAAGTACGGTGCTACTAATTAATTGTGGACTGTATAGATTATATTAGTTTAACTGAATGAAGGGGGGGGGGGTAGGATACACATGGATACATCCATCAAGGAAAAACATTTGTACATAATCCCACCACTTACCAGATATTCTCTGGTGGTCACTTGATGTAGCTGGATCACTCATAACCTATCCAATTACAACATACCTAACTGGCCAGTATCAGTCTGCTGTAACTAGAAGGGTTACTTAACTGTTGGTGATTGATACTCCTTATTTACTCCATTCACCATCTCATTTCGATGTCCTGCTACACCGACACGGTTCTTATTCCAGCAGGACGAGGTATCCGTTGGTTTGTCCCGGTTTAGAAGTCGTGATTCCATAAAACTTCACTATCCTCGATACAAGAATCACGCGTTCACTCGGAGCAGGGCAATCTATTTCACATCCCGCATTCTCTTAACTTAATGTTATTATCACTGATTACATTACCATTCACAAGACGATTTAACGCCTCATAATTATTATACACATTAGAGGTCACTCCATTAAGATCTGAGGCCGATGAGTGAGGATTAACTCACGGGTATTTCCCCTGGACACACACCATGGCCGCGCACCAGTCACACCCGGTCGAACCATTATTCACTAATTTTACCACCTTTTTACGGTGGTCCCGTAAATCACGTTCCCTCACTCTTCACCAGGAACAGTTACGACACTTCCTATTATGAATTGAGGCCTATATTAATCCTTAGGCCGCCGTGAACACCCGTTTCCTCATCCTCGGTTTTCACAGCCTCCTCACTACATTCAAAACACTGCCGCCACCTCGTGCCCCAGCTCAACCTATACCCCCTCGCACATCTGCGCAGGCGCAGCGGGAACCCAGTTGGTTCCATTCAAAATACAAATACATTTTGACCCAAATCAACACATTAAACACTTATTAGGCACTATAGCTTCGGAAATTAAATAATTTCCACACTGCGGCCGGGCGGAAGTCGTTGTTAGACGACTTAAATTGCGTCTTCCTCCAGGAGACGATTCCAGCCCTCTCTAGATTGCGCTGCTGTTTTCCTAGTGGGTCTTACTACAATTTCTTCTTGCATTACTCGGTCAGTGTCTTCAATATCACTCGTGTCACTTTCCCTTAGATTTCCATCTGCACTGGATTGAACACCATTTAATTCTAAGGGAATTAATTTATTAATGGTACGCAAACTTTCCTGACCACGACACAACACTTTGACGTTTCTGACAACACCTTGTGCATCTGGGTATAATGTAACTACCTTGCCCAGAGGCCACAATGTTCGATGTTGTTCAGTATCAATTAACACAATGTCACCTGGTTGAATGTTCTGTCGGTTTACTGCCTCTGGCGCACCATAAAAGTGTTCACGTAGTGTAAGAAGATATTCTTTACGCCACACATCAGACCAATGAGTAATTACCTTATTTAACATCTTGAACTTATCACTCAACACGGTCACGTTATTGTAATCCTCATCACTTCCCTCGGGATTATCTCTATAGATAGGTGCAGCTTCTAACCTTTGTCCACATATTAGGTGAGAGGGAGTCAGGATCTCCGCGTCAGGAGTGTCGCTCATGTATGACAGAGGGCGATTGTTTACCCGATTCTCTGCCTCCACCAACACTGCACGGAATTCCTCCAAATTAATTCTCTTCCTGTGTAGCACCTTACGAAGACATCTTTTCACTGTACCTATCATTCTTTCGTACAGTCCTCCCTGCCAAGGGGCTCTGGGAGTAATAAATTTCCAGACACACCCTCGCTGGGTCAACAAAGACTGTACATCATCACTCTTATTTAATTCCATCAAGTGTTGAGCACCCGCTACAAAATTGGTGGCATTATCTGAGATCATCAATCTTGGACAGGATCTCCTAGCTGCAAATTTCCGGAACAGCTGTATGAACTGTTCTGCAGACAAGTCCTGAGCCACTTCTAGATGAACAGCCCTAGTAGCTGTACAAGTAAATAGACATACATACACCTTCAAGGGAACACCATCTGAAGTACCTGTTAAAATGATTGGCCCACTATAGTCCACTCCGGTCACATCAAATGGTTTTACCAACTGCACGCGTTCCTTGGGCAATGGTGGAGGACCTGGGTACATGTAGGTTCTGGCATCCACCCGGCGACATATTACACACGACTTGATAACCCTTTTTACACTTTGCCGTCCTTGTGGAATCCAGAAGGTTTCCCGAATACAGTTTAAGGTATCCTGTACCCCACCGTGCATCACGTTATTATGGGCATTAAAGACAATCAAGGTTGTCAGGTGATGAGTTTTGGGCAGCAAGATAGGGTGCTTAGCATATTCCCCCAATTCAGCATTTTGTAACCTGCCTCTGCACCTAATTACATCATCCTCTAAATACAGCCCCAGCTTTTCTATTATTGAGCCTTTCACAATTTTTCCGTCCATCATTAATTTAATCTCATCCCTGTAGGTTTCTTCTTGTACCCTCTGTAGCCAGTATTTCAGGGGATGGGGAAAATTATATGAGATATTCATCTTACTTATAAATTTAAACACTAACCTTGTCACACTAATCAGCTTGGGTAAGGAAGAATACCTATTCATATCAATGGCTAAGGAGGGACTACTGACTGGAGCGGTGCTCACCGTAATTTCGACAGGAGCAATATGTGCCTTTTGCACCGGCCAGTTAATTTTGTCCACCAGCCAACTTGGCCCTTTAAACCACGATAAAGCACTCACAAATTTTTCATAAGTCAAGCCTCGAGACAAGAAGTCAGCTGGATTCTCGTCACCAGGAATGTGATTAAAGGTTAACATATGCTGACCCAAACTGTTATATTTCTCCTGCATTTGATTGATTTCAGCGACTCTGTTTTGTACATACACAATCTTACTGTTACCATTACGAATCCATTGTAAGGATACCTCGTTATCAGACCAAATTACGGTGTCGCTGATATTTATCTCTCGCAATTTATTTCTTATATAATTGGCTAATTTGACACCTACATAAATGGCCGTTAATTCCAACTGAGGTAAGGTACGTGATTTGATTGGAGCCACCTTAGCCTTAGACATAACAAGAGAAATGGCACTATTACATTGAAGGTAAGCGACTGCTCCATATGCTAATTTCGAAGCATCGCAAAAAATGTGGAGTACATTTTCTCCATCTTGACTGGCCACATTACGTGGGAACTCCAACATTGGTAATTTTACATATTCACCTATTAGTTCTTCCCACCTTTCAACAAATTCCTCAGGTAGGGTTTCATCCCAAGCACACTTAAGCTTCCATGCTTCTTGTATCAACAATTTTCCTCTTATGGTAAGTGGGGACACTAAGCCTAGTGGATCGAAGCATTTTGAAACTTCCGCAAGTAAGACTCTCTTGGTTAATTTATTGGGCATGCTGTAGTTATTAGACTTTAACGATAACAAGTCTCTCTCTGTGTCCCAAGTCAGTCCCAGCACATTACTATATTTAGACACTTCAACTCCAGGGTTGTCTTTATTTATTTGAGCCCTTAAACTGGACGAATTACTGTTCCATTCCCTCAGGGGCATATTTGCACCTTGCATTATTTCATTAGCCCCTTCATATATGCTCATTAGTTCCTCTTCAGTAGACGTCACCCCCAGGAAATTGTCCACATAAAATTGTTTACCCATTACTCCACTCAGTGGACCACCCGTACGCTTAAGGTGTGCATTTATCGTTGCCTGGAGTAGGAACGGACTGGAGGTAGCACCAAACAATACACTCCTGAAGCGAAAAGTCTTCAGGGGACTAAGTGGGTCACTAGGATTCTCGGGCCATAAGAACCTAGTGCAATCCCGGTCAGCCTCCTGCAGACCCACTCTCAGGAAAGCTTTACTTATGTCCGCCGTAAAGGCATAATTCTTAACCCTGAAGTTTAATAATATGTCTCCCAGTTTTTCCGTCAACGACGGACCTGTCATCAAACAGTCATTCAAACTAGGTACATTTTTGTTACTCCTGGCACTACAATTAAACACAATCCTCAGAGGAGTGGTCTTAGAATCCTTCTTCACTCCGTGATGTGGCAAATAGTGACCATAAATCTGGGCTTGCTCGGGAGGTACCTCCTCTATGAATTTATTATTTAACTGCTCATTAATTATATCATCGTAAGCAGTCAACAGTTCTGGTGTCTTGCTCAGTTCGTGGAGCTGAGCCTTTAATTGTCCATACGCCATCCGGTAATTAGTTGGTAGGTCTGGATGGTTCAGCTTCCACGGAAGTCTCACCCAGTATTGTCCAGATTCAAATTTAACATCCTTCTGGTATTGTTCTTGAGTAAAGGAATCATCTGGACTTTCTTCATTTACATTGATCCCTATGCTGTCCAATTCCCATAATTTATACACAGGTTCAACTTCATCCTCTATTGAAGTATATTTATACTGGGGTGATACTTCATGAGTAAGACACACCGTAACTGTATTTATGGCTTCCTCCAGTCATTCATTATCAGTACGAGGAAGCCTGCCATACATCACGTGACCTCCTGCGGTCCTTAGAAGGGTGACTCCGCATTTCTTTGTCATACCCTTTACAAAGGTGGCATAATGGTCACTACCTATCAAAATATCTATTGGCCCCACAGAATCATTATTTATACCAGAAGGTGCCAAATTTACCTTACTTGAAAGCCTTTCAGTAGCGTTACCAAGCCCTATTGTAGATATTTTCTCTGGGAGCCTATCCACAATTACGGCATTAATACGTTTTCTCTCATTGCCCAGCCTGACAGTTACATAAACAGTGTCGTATGACTGGGCCTTCTTATTCGAGAGAAAGCCAGATAGCTTGAGTATAGCAGGATCTCCCATTTGTACCTTCATCCCATTAAGGCAATTACGTTTTATGAAGGTACGTTGTGATCCCTGATCCAGTAATGCTGTTACAGTTTTGGATTTACGCCGTTTATCATTAATCACCACATCCAACACAGGTAAAGCTACCTCAGCTAGGCCATCATTACCGACATTAGCTGCAATCTTTACGTTGGCTACTGTTGTGTCCGGGTTATTATCACTATCAGTACTATTGTTACCATCGATCCGCCCTTACACATAGCTATGTGGTGTCTTCCCTTGTTACACTGATAACAATGGTTCAAGTTAGCACGGCAATCCCTTACATTATGATTTCCTAGACACCTGATACATCTAGCAAGCTCTTCCAATCTTTCCACTTTAACATCCCATGAATTATAGGCATTACAGTTCTTAGAGAAATGAGTACCGTTGCAGAAGATACAATCTCTCCTTTCTTTGCCTGACCTCTTATCAACTGGGCTACCCTTATTGTGGTACTTCCTCCCTCTTTGATTGGAGAACCACTATTACTGCCCCCTGATGTGTGCCTACGTAACCCCACTATTACTGAACTTGACAGGTGCACTGGGGTCTGTAGATGTGGTATTCCTAGAGGTAATGGGTTGGCTGGTCTGCAGTTGGACAATTAGCTCCTGCAGGCACACTCTTATTTCTTCCAACCCGAAGTAACCCTTGTGATATCTGTTAGATAGCCACTCTACTGCTACATTTGGGAATGCTTGTATGAGAACATGTGCATCTCCCCTTACTTGTCCCTTTAAATAGCATAATTTGGTAACACTTGCAAGATCACTCCTATCATGTACGACTGCTTTAAAGATACCTGGAGTTTACCTGGAGAGAGTTCCGGGGGTCAACGCCCCCGCGGCCCGGTCTGAGACCAGGCCTCCTGGTGGATCAGAGCCTGATCAACCAGGCTGTTGCTGCTGGCTGCACGCAATCCAACATACGAGCCACAGCCCGGCTGTCTCAGTAGTAGTAACCAGTTACCAGTAACCAGTTACCAGTAACCTGTCCGTTGACTCAACGACCAACCGTCTTGAGTCACGGTCTGTGCTGAGCTGACACTATTTTCAAAAGACCCACTACGGGGTACTGGCCAGCCGGCTAGTCAGTTTGACGAGTGTAACCAAGGAGATAGGTAACGGCTGCGGGCTCCCTCCACATAACAGCAATTATAAGTAATAACAGCCTACGTGAGTATTTCTACCCTAATCCACGTATCGAACTCCCACATGATAAATGGTGTACAGCGGTGTGGAGCGTGGATTTACGTTTTTAAGGGTAATTCAAGGCGTTTGAAGACTGTTGTGAGTAGCCGGCAGGGTCAAAGGTGAATGCCCTCCCCTCACACCCTCCAGCCAGCAGCTTATACCCTCACTCACTACCTACTGCCTGCAAGCCTGTTGCAGCCGTTTCAAGCTTCCTGGCTTAGTTCGTGTGCTAATTGCTTCAATCTCCAAGGGGTTGACCCGGATTTTGCAATTAAGCCAGTCAGTAAGCCAGACTGTGGAAGTGAACGCCAGTCAGCCTATCATCCAGCCTGTCTCCTGTCATCCAACTGCTCCTCCGTGCTTTGTGCATCGTTACACGTCTTCCAGTCATCCATTCTCGTGGGGTAAGCCAGTCAGCCAACCCAGCTTCTAACCCAGCTGAGAGAGAGAAGTAAGCCACGCAGTAAGAAGTAAGCCAAGCTCCTCTGAGGTATTGTTTATATCGCTTTGTGCTCCCTGTTGGATGCTAGGAGTGGTTTTTACCATTCCTGTGGCATAGAGTGGGTTTTTCAAGCCACCTTCGTGGGTGAGTGGGGTGCGCGGCAGACCCCCAGCGTCCCCCCCCCCACCACTCTCTCCCACTACCCGGGGTGCGCGGCAGAAGCAACCACCCCACCACCACCACCAGCCATCCACTCATCTACCTGTGGTTGTTTGCACCCTTGTACCGGGTCCTAGTACTGTTTTGGCTCACATAATTGGTCAAGAGATTGTAGCTGGTGCCAACGAGATAAAGCCAGTTATGTGAGTTCGCCTAGAAAGCACATTCTTCACGACAACAGTGAATGTCGGAGGCGTCATCACCGCGCGGGAAACCATACACCCGCCCCCACCAGTACTCACCGTCCGTCTCCTACTCCCGACTTCAGTGATAATTTTCTTGAGATATTTTTCTTGCATTTAAAGACATTTGCGTGTGTGAGACATTTATAGTAAATTGTTTGTGTACTCTAAACCTTGTGTTTTCAGTTTTTCTTTGACTCGTTAATTTTTACAATATTTTTCAGTGTTTTTATTTATCTTATATTTTTTATTCTGTGTTTTTTCTTATGCTACTCCTGTCTGTAGTAAGTATTATTGTGTAGTGTACCAGTCAGTCACCCTGTGTGAAGTGATTCATTTTTTTTTATTGTATTCTTTCAGCATACCAAATTATCCATTTATTTCTATGTGTGTCTTTTTTTTCGTATGCCAACAGTGTCTCATTCCTCTAATTTTTTTCGCAGACTGTGTACCATTATTTTTGCCAGCAAATTTTTGTCGTATCAGTCACAGCAAGATTTTGTTGTATCAGTCACAGCAGGAATTTGTTGTAAGAATAAACTAATACTGTTGGGTGCTCCGTCACTGTAAGTGTTATATTCCCTGTTTTGTTCCTGTGTTTTATTTTTTTTCATATTTTTATATTCTTGAACAAATTCACTCTTGATGCAATTTCAATTACTTTTAACGTAAAGTGTTTTCTTACTCTGTTTGAGTAAATTGTTTTGTCTAATTTACAATTAAGAGTTAAAGTGTTCAATCAGTTTATTTTTTTGGTCTTCATATTTTAATTCATTATTTTACCTGAGTTTTCCCAGTGACACTTTATTACTGCAGTGATTGTTTCTACACCTTATTTTGTTGCACTTGTTCTGAAGTGAATTATTTTGTTGAACTGTTCTGCAGTGAATTATTTTCTTTTATTGCTATTTTTATGATTTATAATTTAATTTTGTCTATGCATTCTTAGAAAATACTTAAATTTCCCAGTTAACAATTTAATAATTTTATTTTACACTTTCACATTGATTTAAAAATTTAATTAATTAATTTTTTATTAGCAAGAGTAAAGACAGCTCATTTTGCATTTAATTCAGTCTCCAGTAATATTTTTACTTGTATATTTCAATGTAAATTTTTTTTTCTTGGTCAATAGTCCTTTAAATTGAGTTTTCCTTCCTCTTGCAGTGTATCTTAGATATTAATTTTTTATTATTTCTGCAGAATTAGTTGTATACCTTTTCATTTCAATTCTAGAATTTTATATCATTTTTATTGTTCATTATTTTTGCTTTATTTGTTCTCGTGTTACTTTGCCATTATGTCTTACATACTGTCAAGTGATACTTTAGTGAATGTCGACACTCAGACCTCTCAGGCTATTGCTGCTCCTGTCATCAGTCCTTACATTCCCTTACTGACTGACAGACAATACCTAGCCCTCGAGCAATGTGTTTGTTCTCACAGCTTGTATCTGAGATTTGTTAAAGTGCTGCGAAATGTGAAGTTCAGATTAAGTTCCTATAGATCCGTGAATTACTTATTAACGTAGCCGAGCGGTCAGGCACTAGTAATACTGTCACTCCAGTCTGGACTCCAGCCACAATATCATGCACGCAGGATAGTGCTACTATCCTTGCGATGGCGACTTGTTCAAGTATTCGTTCCTTCCCAGGGGACGCTTTGAGAAGAACTTTACTTGCAACGAGTTATGCCATCTCTTGCTGATGCCACAAGCCGTGCAGAAAGACGTTTCTGTGGCTAGTGTGCTCACTTGAGTGTTGTTGTTGTCCCTTGTGTTTCAGATTGTGATCCCATCCTAGTTGACAGTAATCAGTGCATTGTAAGAAGTTATTTCTCGAGTAACTTCCACGTTGTTAAAGTTTGTAAGTGTAGTTTCTTTATAGTTGATACCTCGTGTCACTGTGTGCGACTCAGAATATCAGCATTGTTCACCATGTTCATTTCTTTTCTCCTGTGCTTGTAGTTTGAGATAGTAGATTCGTTCTCCCTTGCTCATATTGTGTGTTATAGCGTTATTTTTTCAACCGGGGGGAGTCATCCACTCCACCGAGTTTGTTCATTCCTCCAGTAAGAACGAACAGATCCCATGTGGTCTGGTGTGATACGATTCCTGCTCCAGGAAGATCTTA